>NC_080179.1:1646364-1946364 GCF_950295315.1 Erinaceus europaeus
TCCCTTCCTTCTTTTCCCTTCCTTCCCTTCCCTTTCCCTTCCCTTCCCTTCCCTTCCCTTCCCTTCCCTTCCCTTCCCTTCCCTTCCCTTCTTTTCCATTCCCTTCCCTTCCCTTCCCTTCTTTTCCCTTCCCTTCCCTTCCCTTCTTTTCCCTTCCCTTCCCTTCCCTTCTTTTCCCTTCCCTTCCCTTCCCTTCTTTTCCCTTCCCTTCCCTTCCCTTCCCTTCTTTTCCCTTCCCTTCCCTTCCTCTCCCTTCCCTTCCCTTCCCTTCCCTTCCCTTCCCTTCCCTTCCCTTCCCTTCCCTTCCCTTCTTTTCCCTTCCCTTCCCTTCCCTTCCCTTCCCTTCCCTTCCCTTCCCTTCCCTTCTTTTCCCTTCCCTTCCCTTCCTCTCCTTTCCCTTCCCTTCCCTTCCCTTCCCTTCCCTTCCTTCCCTTCCTTCCCTTCTTTTCCCTTCCCTTCCCTTATCTTCCCTTCCCTTCCCTTCCCTTCCCTTCCCTTCCCTTCCCTTCCCTTCCCATCCCTTCCCTTCCCTTCCCTTCCCTTCCCTTCTTTTCCCTTCCCTTCCCTTCCCTTCCCTTCCCTTCCCTTCCCTTCCCTTCCCTTCCCTTCCCTTCCCTTCTTTTCCCTTCCCTTCCCTTCCCTTCTTTTCCCTTCCCTTCCCTTTCCCTTCCCTTCCCTTCCCTTCCCTTCCCTTCCCTTCCCTTCCCTTCCCTTCCCTTCCCTTCCCTTCCCTTCCCTTCCCTTCCCTTCCCTTCCCTTCCCTTCCCTTCCCTTCCCTTCCCTTCCCTTCCCTTCCCTTCCCTTCCCTTCCCTTCCCTTCCCTTCCCTTCCCTTCCCTTCTTCCTTTCTTTTCCTTTCTTTTCCTTTCCCTTTCTTCTTTTCTGGTTTTTATTGGCTTGGACATAGAGAAATCGAGAATGGAGGGAGAGAAAGAGAGGGAGTGAGAAAGAAACTGCCGCAGACTATTCACTGCTAAGGAAGCATGCCCTCCTGCAAGTAGGGAGGAGAGCATGGACCTGCGTCGTTGTGCCTGGCCCTTTGCATTTAATCCGGTACACCATCACCTGGTCCCAAGTCGATCCTATTTTTTAATCTTTATTTATTTCACAGAGACAGCCAGAAATTGAGGGGGAAGGGGGTGATGATAGAGAGGGAGAGGGGGTTGGGCGGTAGCGCAGCGGGTTAAGCGCATGTGGCGCAAAGCGCAGGGACCGGCGTAAGGATCCCGGTTCGAGCCCCCGGCTCCCCACCTGCAGGGGAGTCGCTTCACAGGCTGTGAAGCAGGTCTGCAGGTGTCTGTCTTTCTCTCCCCCTCTCTCTGTCTTCCCCTCTCCATTTCTCTCTGTCCTATCCAACAACAAAGCAACATAAACGATGGCAATAATAACCGCAACGAGGCTGCAACAACTAGGGCAACAAAAAGGGGGAAAAATGGCCTCCAGGAGCGGTGGATTCATGGTGCAGGCACCGAGCCCAGCAATAACCCTGGAGGAAAAAAAAAAAAAGAAAAGAGAGGGAGAGAGACAGAGAGACACCTGCAGCCCTGCTTCTCCACTCATGAAACATCCCTCCTGCAGGTGGGGACCAGGGGCTTGAACCCGGGTCCTGGAGCCCTGTGACATGTGTGCTCAACCTGGTGCACCACCACCTCCCCAAGTAAATTCTTATAATATGCATGTTATCTTTATCTTTATACATAGGCGTGCAGGTGAGTGAATCAATACGTAGAAAGCTAGAGGGCAGGTAGACTGACAGGCCAGGAGTAGGTAGTTAGGCCTGTGTATTTCCGTTTACAGGAACACACCCCACCTGCCCCCCAGTACTGTTACCTGTCACCTCCCATCTAGTATAATCCATTTATCCTTTCTATTTTGTTTCTTTGGAGAATTTCAATTCATGTATATTCTTACCAAGACAATGCAACTGTGTGTGATCTGTTAGGATGAAAACAAGAATAAACTTGCATTTGGTTCTCTTGGTCTTTAACTGTGGGTGCTGACATAGAAAAAAGAAAAGAAACAACAGTGCTTTAAATGTGGTTGTGATGGGGAGATACATGACCCGAAATGTAGGGGCTGTGGCACAGGTAGGTGGAAATAGCAAGCGGCAAAGATCAAGTTTCTCCTCAAATTTTAGACCTCACTGCATTAGAGAGGATTGTGAGTTATTGATTAAATTATCCAAATTCAGTAAAAGCATGGTGAATCAATGCAAGGAAGCTGTTTCTGTATGCTCTATTTAAATGACAATTAAATTTCCAGCTGGAGAGCTCCGAAACACAGCAGAATCCTTGCAGAGAGGTATTTGCCTCTTTCTATTTCAGGATATTTTAGCTACATAACCTTATAGCAACAGCTGTTCAGAGCGCTGGGATTGGTAGACATTTTTCTTCTATGGCTGGCAAGTTGAAAAGCTGTAGAGATTTTCAGTTCATTTCAGGTTCAGGTATCCCTAGGAGCAATTGTCTTCATGCAATTCAGAAAGGAAGGTATGAAGATTGCAGAATAGAGATTCGGAAAGGAAATGAGAACTGCTGGTAGCTGTAAACTCCAACTGGGACTTTACTGCCAAACTCCAGGCATTAGAAGATGAGTTGCTGAATTAGCCAAACTAAATGTCCTGAGGTGCACAGCCCTGCCAGCTCACTGAGCTGACAATAAGACGGGGCTTGGCAGCGGGGCTAGAGAACACTCTAAATAAATACGGACAGATTCTGTTTCTGTTTCTATGGGGAATCTGAAAGAATCAATCAAATAAATGCATTTACAAAGAAGGAGAATAGAAGTTTGGGAAGGTTCATGTTCTTTGTTAGAAAGCAAACGACGATATTCGGTATGCTATTTGAGTGTGCACATAAGATCTTTCTGAAGATCACTGTTGACATAATTAATTCTTTTTAACATTTTTAAATTTTTATCTATTATTGGATAGAGACATAAAGAAATTGAGAGGGGAGGAAGAGATAGAGAGGGGAAGAGACAGAGAGACACCTGCAGTCCTGCTTCACCACTTGCAAAGCTTTCCCCCTGCAGGTGGGGACCAGGGGCTTGAACCCTGGTTCTTGTTCATGGTGATCTGGGCACTTATGTGATCCACCAACTGGCCCCCCTTTTCCTTTTGATATATTTCTTTTTTCTTTTATTGAGAGAGACAGAAATGGCGAGATCAGAACATAGATGATAGATACGTGCACACGCACACACATATGTCTACACACGTACACACACATGCCTGCACCCATGCAGCCCTGCTACTGTTCCTGACACGTCCCTCTTCAGGGGGGGATCCAGGGCTTAAACGGGTGTCCTTGTGCATGCTAATGGGTGCATGCTAATGTGTGCATGCTAATGGGTGCATGCTAATGGGTGCATGCTAGTGGGTGCATGCTAGTGGGTGCATGCTAGTGGGTGCATGCTAGTGGGTGCATGCTAATGGGTGCATGCTAATGGGTGCATGCTAGTGGGTGCATGCTAATGAGTGCTTCACCATCAGGGACCCTACTTGCTTATTTTTCTGTTTATATATATATATAATTTGAGAGAGAGGGAGAGGGAGGAAGAGAAAGAGACAGAGAGAGAGAGAGAATATGTCCCAAAGCAGACATCTGCTTAGCTCTGGCTTACAATGGTGCCATGGATTAAACCTGGGGCCTTGGAGACTCAGGTGTAAGAGCCTCTTGTGTGACTATTATGCTGTTTCCCGAGCCCTTGCTTCTTTCTTTTCTGTTATTTCTGGCCAGTAGTGGCCACAGGTTAAGCACTTCTAAATATTCTTTATTAAACAATTTGCATTTTGCTTATGTGTAGAGACGTTTATCTCATCTGAATCAGAAGCAGCTCAGTTACTGTAAACACCGTACTTTTCAGGACTGTTTCTTTAGTTTGGAATAACTTTAGGACAGGCCATATTCATGATATTATGCCACGTGGAATGACATTTGCTTGTCATATTTCCTCTACAACCTGACACAGCACCTCACTGAGTCTTAGCCCTTCTTTGCCTGTCCTGACCTTGAAATTTTCAAAAGATCAGTTATTTTATAAAATGTGTCTCAGTATGTGTCCACCGATAGTTCTCAGAATTCATTTAACTTCGTGTTTGTGACAAGCTGAAGACAAGTTGTTTTATATCTATTTGTTTATTTGTTTATGTTGCCTCCAGAGTTATCACTGGGACTCCATGCCTGGACCTTGAATCCACTGCTGCTGGTGGCAATCTATTTCCCTTTGTTGTTGTTGTCCTTGGATAGGACAGAGAGAAATGGAGAGAGGAGGGGAAGACAGAGAGGGGGAGAGAAAGACAGACACCTGCAGACCTGCTTCACCGCCTGTGAAGCGACTCCCCTGCAGGTGGGGATCCGGGGACTCAAACCAGCATCCTTCAGCCTGTCCTTGCGCTTTGCACCACGTGCGTTAAACCCGCTGCGCTCCCACCCCAGCGGTTGTTTGGCTTCACTGCTGTTCAACCTAAGGAGAGAGCCCTGGTTTGCCTCAGGATCAAGGCTGCTAGATTTGAGCACAGTGGATACAGCGACACGTGCTTGGTTTCTCTGTGACCCGTTCAGGGAGCTGGAAGGAGGTTCTGTTTCTCCTTTATCGGGGGTGTTAATGGCTTACAGTTCACTGACAATGAACTTACAAGTATCAGTACCTGTCAGCAGTTTGTACATGTGTAACTTTTCTCAGTTTTCCACATAACACTCTCCCCCCCCACACACACCCAGGTCCTCCTCTGCCATCATGTTCCAGGCCCTGAACCCTCCCCCACCTCAGAGGCCTTGACTCTGGTGCCGTACACCAGCTCCAGTCCAACTTCTGCTCTGTGTTTCCCTTCTGTTCTTATTTCTCGACTTGTGTCCATGAGTGGGACCATCCCATCTTCTTCCTTCTCTTTCTGGCTCATCGCACTTCACAGGATGCCTTCAAGCCCCATCTAAGACGGGCTGGAAACAGTGAAATAGCCATTTTGAACAGCTGAGTGGTATTCCATGTGTGGATAGACCACAGCTTGCTCCGCCACTCATCTGCTGCTGGACACTTGGGCTGCTTCCAGGTTTTACAAATTGTGCTACTGTGAACAGGTGTACACAGTTCTTTCTTTTTTATGGGTATGTTTAGTGCAGTAAGGAGATATTTTGACATAAGGTAACACTCTTGTCATCAAACTTACCCAATAGTACTATCAAACTATTTAGATGATTTCAGTAATTACATATATTATTATAATATTTATATTATTATTTAAAATATTTTAATAAAATATTTATAATATTAAATTTTGTTGTTTTATTATAAATATGAATATTATAATATATAAATATTACAATGTTTAATATAAATTATATTGATGTGTTTATATTTATATTAAATTATTATATTTATAATAAAATGCATTGCATATATACTTTGTCATTATAATGACATAGTACATATGCAGTGCATTCTGTTAGTATATATTATTACATTACTCTCGAATTATACAGTTTCCACATAAAACCTTATGCATATGAGTCAGTTTTCTTGCTTTGACTATTTGTTGATATAAGTATAGGTTCATAAATTACCTTATTTAGTGAGTTTAAAGCAATTATTCAACTTATTTTCTTTTAAAGAATTAATTTATTTATTTATGAGAAAGATAGGAGGAGAGATAGAAAGAACCAGACATCACTCTGGTACATGTGTTGCCTGGTATTGAACCTCATGCTTGAGAATCCAATGCTTTATCCACTGCACCACCTCCTGGACCACCTATATTTTCTATTGAAAATGTTTTTGACATACTTATCTAGCCCCACTACCTCTAGAGAAAATTAGTTAAATCATATTTTATCAGATAAGTATTATACTACTATATTATATATTCATGGAGACATCTACACCAAACATTTTACTAGTGAATATATAAAAATTAAAATTAATTATAATTAATAAATACTGTGTATATATTAATGTCAATTTTCCACAAAAAATGAGCTGAGAAATATGCTCAACTTTAAAGATTTTGAGATTTCAGTATCTGAAATTCAGGCTATTTGTGAAATCTTGTATTTGACTATTGCTATGAGCTTTTATTTATTACGATTTAGATAAATTAGATTAGTCTTTATAATTGAAGGTGTACAATGAGTTGAGATATTCAGTGAATGCCAAAGAAATAGCTCGCCAGGTAGGCTGTGTGTCTCCACATGCTCACAGCCTAGATCTTGTGTGTCTCTGGGGTGCGGGTGGGAGATGGGGGTCCTTTGCTATGGTGTCTCTCCCTCTATGTCTGTCTCTCTTTCTGATGAGAAAGTTCACCTGTACCTAGCTGTGAAACCATGCATATGGAAGGCCCCAGTAACACGTGTGTGAACACACACATGCTTCAAAAAATTCTATTAAGAAATAATATTTAAAATAATAACTGTGGAGTCCAATAGGTCATTTTATTGTCCATGTTTATTTCATGTCTAAAAATGTTGTGATATGATCCTACCCTATTTACTCTCTTAACACATTTGCCATCCACATGAAATATATAAACATGTGTTTTGTTACATATTCACCTACTGAAATGATCTGAAAGTTTTCCTGGCAGAATTAAAAATAGTAAATTTGTGTTTTTCATGAAAAAAAAAACCTTATTCTAAAAAATTCCCTCTCTAAAGAATTTGGAAATTAACTATGCTCACCACTCAGCTGACACCCTCCAGACTTGCAAAAGAACAAGAAAAAATCATAAATCACGCTCGATCACATATATGAAACTACCCACAATCCGGGATCCCTCAAAGGGGGTAGGTCCCTGGTTCAGTGATACCGTTTCATAGTTTCCCCGTCTGTTTTCTTGCTTTTCAGTAAGATGATAGGATGTTGAATGCAACCGTATGGTGAAAGGACAATTTGGGGGACTAGAGAGAACATCTAGCTGTATACTCCTTGTGCATATTGGAAGAAAAGGTTGAAATCAGAACGCATATTTAGAATGGGATGTTTTTACAAAATACCAGCATTATCAATCAACATCCTATTGCTGTTATTTTATGCTCTATAGTAATGTGTAAAATAACTGTTATTAATGGAAAGACCTAGATCTTTCATCTTAGAGCCTATTATTTAATGTGCCTGTTGCCTCAAGGCTTCCCTTACATGTGCCATGTCTCATCAAAAGTAGAAAGTCTAATTGCAGAGAAGTAGGGCGGTTTCAACCTGTTCTGTTTTTAGTGTCCTGCTGCGTTAATATATCATCTCTAGCAGTTCCAACAGGTTACTTTTAATGTATTCCCTGCAAAAAAGAACACCTACATAGTCTGTCTAAAAACGTTCCCCCCCTGGGATTAAAAAGATCACCGTATATGAGCCTAAGTGACAAGGGATAAAAATGAGATCGATTTTCATTTTCCATATCTGGCCTTTGAAGTTTTCAAAATGAACCTCAGCAGAGAATATGGTTAGATAAAAATTGCTTCCACTGTGTTAGCCTTAGGAAGAAAAGAAAAATCAAAACAAAAATCTCCCACGGTGACTCCCCTTTTGGAGAACTAATGATGAAGGAACCACACCTGTTGGTACACTTTGCATAAGTCCACCATTACTTCCACTGGAACTTAATGTGAAGAAATGTCTTTCTGAATATTTGTTAATCCTGTAACTTTAGAAAGTACAATACAGGGGAGTCGGGCAGTAGCTCAGTGGGTTAAGTGCATGAGGCACAAAGCACAAGGACCGGCTTAAGGAGCCCGGTTCAACCCCCGGCTCCCCACCTGCAGGGGCCACTTCACAGGCGGTGAAGCAGGTCTGCAGGTGTCTGTCTCCCCCCTCCCATCTTCCCCTTCTCTCTCCCTTTCTCTCTGTACTATCCAACAACAAGGACATCAATAACAACAACAATAATAACTATAACAATAAAACAACAAAAGGGAATAAATAAAATAAATATTAAAAAAGAAAGTACAGGGAGTCGGGCGGTGGCGCAGTGGGTTAAGCGCACATGGTGTAAAGCGCAGGGACCAGCGTAAGGATCCCGGTTCGAGCCCCCGGCTCCCCACCTGCAGGGGAGTTGCTTCACGGGCGGTGAAGCAGGTCTGCAGGTGTCTATCTTTCTCTCCCCTCTCTCTGTCTTCCCCTCCTCTCTCCATTTCTCTCTGTCCTATCCAACAACAAAGCAACATCAACAATGGCAATAATAACCTCAACGAGGCTGCAACAACTAGGGCAACAAAAAAAGGGGGGAAAAATGGCCTCCAGGAGCGGTGGATTCATGGTGCAGGCACCGAGCCCAGCAATAACCCTGGAGGAAAAAAAAAAAAAGTACAATACAGATGCTTTTTTTCTATCATAGTGCATTACTTTTCTGACGTAGAAAGGCCATTTTCTCCTAGATCCCAACAGAACAATCCAGCGAGCTCTCACTAGAGAGCAATGTACTTAGAGGACAATGGTTCAGCCCCTGATACACCCACTGTTATTGAGCTGAACTTTGTTTTAAACCACCAGTTTCTTCTCTGTCATTGAAGAAGCAGCTGTGAGAAAGGTCTTAGCTTCCCCTTTGTGTCAGTGACACTGAGACCCTCAGTCAGCCTGTGGTATCCCAAAGGAGAAATCTCCCTTCAGAAGAAGGTACAGTTTTTAAGCAGGGGCCTTCATTATCCTGGCCGTCACCTTACACACAGTCCGGACACAGAGTCAAAATAACGTCTTCAACTTGCTCATTTTAAACACAAACCCACAGCTCATTCACGCTAAGGAAGACAGTTTCTTAAAATAGACATTGTTCAGTTCCAGCGCAGAGGGAGTCCATGTTTCCTTCCACAGCTCCATCTCCACTGTCCTCCTCCTTTTTTTTGTTTATTTGTTTGTTTTTGTTTTTTATTTTATTGACTTATTTTCCTTCAAATTAGCTCTTGTCATTTATCATGTATTTTTGTTATCAGGGCCTCATACTCCAAGTATCTTTGTTTTTCTTTCTTTTTTCTTCTTTTTTGAGATGGAGAAACAGAAACAGAAGCTGTCTTTTTCTTTTTTATCAGCTAGAAATAAAGGAGAGTGGAGAGGGAATAGCCCTCTAGCAAGCCTCCTGTAGCGGGTAGGGCCAGGGCTCCCCTATGCCCGTGTGCACTGCAGAGCAGTCCCAGCACCACAGTGAACTTGCAGGCCCTGCTCTCCTGCCTTCGATAATGAGTCCTGGGAAGACCCAGGGTGCAAGTGTGCCCTCTCTACAGTGTAGCTGAGTCTTGACCATCCCTGCTTAGCTCATAAATTATAAGAAGCTTCAAGTTTTCTCTTTAATGCTTCCAACTACTTGCAGCCGTGTTCCTTTTGAAGGAGCTAACAGGGTGATGGGTCTCAGCTTCAAGTTAGCAGGCAGACACGCTAGCAAGAAGCACCTGCCGCTGTTTCCAGGTGTGTTGGGCGCCATTTGTTGTTAAAGTTCAGAGGCGCCAGTTGGCCGGGCTAGCGTCGCAGTGGTAGACAGAGACAGAGACTCGGGGACACATGGCTGGGCTGAGAAGCTGCAGTTTAATCTTTATTCACGAGCGGGCAAATCACCACACCATGTGCTTCCCTATCATTCTCCCTCCGCGGCTGCTGCTGGGACTCTGGACGTCCTTAGCATACGGGGCGGGGAGAAAAAGGGGCGTGAAACTAGCAAGGGCCAATTCTCTCACAGTTGGGGGGAAGGGGAACAAACCAATATGAAACATACAACAATTCCCCCTTCTGTTTTTAACTAAAAGACCACAGTATCAGGGGTGTGGGGTGAACAGAAACCTATATCGTACAGGCATTTTCAAAAAAGAAACTGGCACAAACATGGAGAAACATGTAAGTGAGTAACAAGAACCAGTGTGCTGCCAAGGGAAGGCCTGAGGGGGCCATATTTTTGCCTCTGTGCAAAACTTTATCAGCTTAAAAAAAAACATTTCCTGCCTCTGGGGGGCGTCCTTGCCTCGATGGGCATTTTCTAGCATGGGGGGAGGATGAGGCCTAGAGTCCCAAGGCATGGCTGCAGTCAGTCTTTGAGAAACCCAGCAGCATAAGGGAAGCCGCTATTTTTGTGTAAAGTGTCCGGGGTGTACCAGTGAGTCCGATAGAAGTCCAAAGCAGATGTCCACCGAAGAATGCCAGGGGGTGGAGCGTTGTATGAGGAAGGTCAGCTGCTGGAATTCTGCTTTTCTGTAGAGAACTTGACAGCTGCAATTCACTTACTTATGAAACAAAACTTGTAGCAGGTTAGAAGTTTACCACAATTGATAACTCTATCACAATTGGAAGTCCCTTCCAGCACAATTCCAAGGCTATTTAAAGTTCAAACAATAAAATGTGGAAAGGCAAACATGAACCATAGAAAGAAAAAGGCCTCAGGCATGAGAGTTATTAGCATAACCATAGCAACTTAACATTTCTAATTGAGAAGGAATTTGAGACTCTTAACATATCAACAACGTCTTTTTAACCTTTTGTTACACCCATTCAAGATGGAGACACACCCTAGGTGTGTGCAGGTTTTTTTTTTGACCAACTTAGTTAAAATATATTGATTTTTAACTAATTTTTACCTCAGACTTTAAATGTAAGTTAATTTTATCTTTATGAGAATTACGTTGAAAACCTTTTTCATTTAACTTTGCCTGGTAAGAATTTAGCCTTAAAGTTACATTTTTAACCTTAAAGTTACTGTTTACCAAACTTTAAACACACACATAAACATGGTCTTTAATACATAAGGAGAGAAACTTTTGTTACGAAGACATGTCATTTTAAACACAAATTTAGATCTGTACTGTCTTAGTTGTTGGGGGGGGGTCACCATCCGGAGGTGGCCTCTCGTACAGCTCCACTTTTAGGAATTGTAGGTTGCGATCTCTGCACAAATCTCTGCGCATTCTAGCTTGTCTGCCTTCAGACCCGAGCTGAGGATCTCGGCCAGGGGGCCCAGTTTCAGTAGGGAGCCCGCGGTCTCCGGGTGGTCCTGGATCTGTCCAGACTTCATAGCATGAGGATGGGCGGGCCAGTCGTGCAGAAGGCGCCGGCCAAGGTGCCCCGGGGTGGCGGCCATGATAGGCTGCTGCAGCCCTGCCCTATGGCCCTGCCATGTCGGCCGAACAGCGTGGAGGGAGCCGGCTCCCAATGCCCCTCGCCACGCGGCAGAAAGCCGGCTCATGCGGGCTGGCATTGGGCTCCTGCGGGCTGGCGTTGGGCGGAAACCACAGAGTGGTCCAGAGATCAATGTTCCAGAAACAGCGAAACAGTCTCATGAAGAAAGGGCAGAGGCCTTTGGAGATCTCTTCACAAGCAGAAGAGAAGGCCATAGTACATAGGTAGCCAAATTGTCTTCACTTATCTGAGAGGTGCGCAGGTCAGGTCCACGTGGACGCCATTTGTTGTTAAAGTTCATAGGCGCCAGTTGGCCAGGCTAGTGTTGCGGTGGTAGAGACAGAGACTCAGGGACACACGGCTGGGCTGAGAAGCTGCAGTTTAATCTTGATTCATGAATGGGCAGAGAGAAAAAGGGGCGTGAAACTAGCAAGGGCCAAACCATTTCTCTCAGAGTTGGGGGGAAGGGGAACAAACCAATATGAAACATAGCAACATTTCCTTCTCTCTTTCTCTTTTTTTATCTTTCTTCCTCCCTTTAGCTCTTTCATTACTTGATAAAAGAGAAATTGAGAGAGGAGGGAGAGAGAGAGAGGACAGAGAAAAGTTCCCGGGTGGTGGCACACCTGGCTGAGTGCACGTGTCACGATGTTCAAGGACGGGGCTCAAGACTCTAGTCCCCATCTGCAGGGAGAAAGCTTTTCAAGAGGTGAAGCAGCATTACAGGTGTTTCTCTCTCTCTCTCCCTCTCTTTCTTTCTCTCTCGCCTTCTTCCCTTTAATTTCTGACTGCCTCTGTCCAACAAATAAAGGTAATAAAAGAGTGCGAGACAGAGAGTGGGGAGGGAGAGAGGAGAGAGAGAGAGAGGAGAGAGAGGAGAGAGAGAGAGAGGGAGGAGAGAGAGAGAGAGGGAGGAGAGAGAGGAGGGAGAGAGGGAGGAGAGAGAGAGAGGGAGGAGAGAGAGGAGGGAGAGAGGGAGGAGAGGGAGAGAGAGAGAGAGGAGAGAGAGAGGGAGGAGAGAGAGGGAGGAGAGAGAGGGAGGAGAGAGAGGAGGGAGAGAGAGAGGAGAGAGAGGAGGGAGAGAGAGGGAGGAGAGAGAGGGAGAGAGGGAGGAGAGAAAGGAGGGAGAGAGAGGGAGGAGAGAGAGGGAGGAGAGAGAGGGAGAGAGAGAGGAGAGAGAGAGGGAGGAGAGAGAGGAGGGAGAGAGAGGGAGGATTGAAAGGAGGGAGAGAGAGGGAGGAGAGAGAGGGAGGAGAGAGAGAGGAGAGAGAGAGGGAGGAGAGAGAGGAGGGAGAGAGAGGGAGGAGAGAGAGGGAGAGAGGGAGGAGAGAGAGGAGGGAGAGAGAGAGAGGAGAGAGAGAGAGAGAATTGCTTTATTGCTTTAGTACTGTATTTCCCTACTTCAAAAGCCCCCTCCCCTGCAGGTGAAGAGCTGGGGCTAGAGCCCTTGGTCTTTGCTCCAGTGCCCAGTGCCCTCTGTTACGCTTATCTCTGAGTTGTGTCTGGACGCCACACACCCTGCCAGCTGAAGTCCCCGTCGTCACCACGTATCACTGCCCCTTGCAGCTTGTACTGAATCTCTTTCACCTCCGTTTCTCATCACCATTTGTATGGCCACCAGCCTTATTGCTGGGGCTTAGTGCCTACGCCAAGAACCCTCTGCTTCTGGTGGCTATTTTTCCCTTTTTATTTTGTTTTATAGGTCAGAGAGGTTGGGGGGGAGGGAAATAGAGGAGGAGAGAACAGATGCAGTGCTGCTGCACCACTTGTGAAGCTCCCCCTGCAGGCAGGGCTCAAACCCGTGTCCCGGAATCACTGCACTCCCAGACCTTGATCTTGACGTAACAGACCAGGCTGGATTCATGCTTCACCTGGTGTTATTTCCTTTCTCGCTTTGTTTCTTGAATTCCACCTACAAGGAGTTCATCCAATGTTTATTCTTCTTCTTTGGGCTTATTTCACTTTACACGACTTTGTCAAGTTCCATCCAAGATGAAGCAAAGGAGAGACTTTCATCATTTCTTATAGCTGATTAATAAGCCATTGTGTACGTATGTCATAATCTTACTCGACCACTCATGTTATTATTTTAACATGAACAAATATAATAAGTTAAACGGATTAATTGGTGTGTAAGACATCCTCATTTCTTCTTCAGAGGAAAAATCTTCTAGTATGCGATTCATATAAATTTGGGAAGTGGGATGCCATATCAAGTCTCATCCTCTTCGAGTCACGAAGGAAATAATCCTAGATCACATAGTCATATGCATTATTTTAAAGCTCTTGTTTGTTTAAGGAGGAATATCTCGACTAACAGAGGATGAGATTTGTGTGCATGGAGCCCCTCATCCTATTCCCAATGCTGCACATGGCATAGCTGATAAAATAAATCTTTTAAATAATAAAAATGTATTGCTCTCTTTTTCAGTTTGACTTCAAATTATAGTACCAAACTCCCAAGTATGCTAGTATATTCCCTGATACTGAAAGGTTGGCTTAAAGACTTAAACATTCGACACTATGTATATCTACGTTTCAGTGATTAAAATATTTAAATCATACATTTTATTATGTATGATACTTTGTATGAAACTGAAAAAAGGGTTTCCTAATATGTATAAAAGCAGGGGTTCTAAGTGGTACTGTGAGTGGTTGTCTTATTCTCTTGCCTATGTCACCTACATACTAAAGTCTTTGCGTATTTGAAAATTAACAAAATATAGAGATTGTGATAATGACAACAATAAAAAAACGGATTCTGGTAAAAGTGCCTAACATAATGTGAGGCCACGTGTTGGCGCACCTGGTTGAGCTCACATGTTACGATGCTCACGGACCCTGGTTGGGTTCAAACCTCCAGTCCCCACCTACAGGGAGAAACCTTTGCAAGTGGTGAAGCAGTGTTGCAGGTATCTCTCTCTCCACTTCTGGCTCTCTCTACCCAATAAATATAATACAGATAATAAAACCCCTTAAAGTACCTATTGTTTAGGCATGTTTGTTTTGTAAAATGACTTCCTGGCAGTGTGCTTACCAGATCATAAGAACCTCCTGGCAGTGGGCACCTTCTTCCGCACCTGGAATAGCCCCAGAAGCCTTATCTGTGGGGAGACCTTGTGGTTTTCACTGTGCACCTCCATTAGACTGTGTAGAATCAGGCAGCGATGCTAGCTTCAAGGCTTTCTATCTGCAATTAGCAGCTTCTGTTCTTTATTACTCTGATTAGTAACACAACTCCATTCATCACCACACTCCCAGCTTAATTATCCTTGCTAATGATTTTCATGGCATACAGAATCTATGGAGAGGACCATTTGCAAAGATAGTTTGCACTGAGATTATTGGAAGGTCTGACACCATAGTGAGCTGACAAACTACTGGGAGATGATTTTGCTGAGAAAACTTACACCAGAGGAAATCCGATGCAATTTTTTAATTTCCAAGCTATAATACTCTCGAGGTACAAAGGAGAGGAAGCAGTTACCCAGAGCACAAACAGAAAATCAAACTGCTGACTGCCTGAGCTGGTGGCCATACTTAGCCACTAGTCTATCCAGTGACTAAAGTAAATAAGCTCTTTACTTGATACAATGAAGATTTGAGTGCCTTATTTGTTTCAGTCTTAAAAGATCTGATGAAAACATAATAAATTGCAGCATTAGTTGAAAGCTTAGTGTGGATTATAGAACTCTAGCAGATATTATATGGGAATACTTTGAGAAACATATAATTGTAAGCTCTGTCTACTTAAATATTTTTTTACTCTTCATTTTTATTTAACAGGGTAGAGAAATTGAAAGGGAAAGAGAGTAATAAAAAAGAGAAAAAAGTCACCCTCAGCCCTGCTCCACTGCTTGTGAAGTTTCCCTCATTAGTTGGGGGTGGGGACCAGGGACTAGGGGCTAGGGCCTTGCACCCAGGTCCTTACACACGGTAATGTGTGGACTCAGCCAGGTGCATCACTGCCTATCCCTCTGTTTATCCACTTTGAGAGAGAGAGAGAGAGAGAGATAGGAAGAGACAGACGACCAGGGCACTGCTCAGCTCTGAATGTCTTTTACATAAGCATTACACTGTCTTCCTTGCCCTGTAAACTTTGTCTTAAATAAATCTAATATTAGGAAGAAGTTCAAAAGAACTTTTATCCATATATATATGGATATATATATATATATATATATATATATATGTGAAATAACATCATAATGCAATAGATGTAGTTTTTAATGAGAACTCATTCTTTATTTTTCAGTATTCTTTTTCATAACCTATAATTAATGCATGATAAAATATCACCTGTATATTCTTAGAAGAAATTCTTTCAAAATGAGAACTAATCATTTGAACAAAGAACAAATGGTAGAATACATTATTGCATCAAGAATGTCTTCAGCCACAAAAGAACCGATCTGGACCCCTCTAGTTCTTACAAAGATGGGGCAAGTCATCAGACAAGCATTAGGCAGATAGATAAAAGAAAAAGGAAAGGTAAATGCACTAAGAGTCTGCATCTCCTTTGTACATAAAAAATTCACATAAAAGTTGAAAATTGGGGACCAAGTGGTAGTGCAGCGGGTTGCCAGCGCACATGGCACAAAGCACGGTGAAGCAGGTCTGCAGGTGTCTGCCTTTCTCTCCCCCTCTCTGTCTTCCCCTCCTCTCTTCGTTTCTCTCTGTCCTATCCAATAACAATGACAACAATAACAACAAGAATAATAATAACCACAACAATGATTAAAAAAAATAAGGACAACAAAAAGGGAAAAAATGTAAAAAAAATTGCTCCAGGAGCAGTGGATTTGTGGAACAGGCACCGAGCCCCAGTAATAATCCTGGAGGCAAAAAAAAAAAGTTGAAAATTAACCACATTGTCTTAAATACCATTTTTAAAGATAGTCTAAGTAGGGGCATTGAGAAAAAGAAAGGAAAAAATTAATTGGGTAAATAAAGAAGGCGTAGCAAAATGGTTCTCCTGCCTTCTTTGCCAATTAAAATTTCCATGGGAAATAACCGTAAGAGAAATGTTATCATGGGCTGTCATTTCTCTCTGTCTCTTTTTAAATTAATTTTCTCAAATTTTTTTTTTTTTTGCATCACTAGGTCTTCATTCCTCTGAGCTCACATGTTTCGATAATAAAAGAGACCAAGGCAGAGAGACAGAGGAAAGATACCATGGTGTGGCAGAGGGCAGGCTAGAACCTGAAAATAACTCTTGCAAAGGCATTGTTTGTCTTATCTTTAGTGTCCTTTCCTTGAAATCAATAGTTTGTCAGGAACTTATTTTAGAGAGAATTGCACTTCTCTATGAGTCAAAGTTAGATGTGTTTTTCTGTCTATCATGGCTACTCAAAATAATAACTTTTACAAATATGATGATATTTGACTCCAGAGACCTGTTATTATTGATTCTCTCTCTTCACTGTCATAGTTTCATATAAGTCTAACCTTTTATGGATGTATTCATTAGGGACATGGGTGATAGATAATATCGCCTCTAAAGTTTGTAGAACTAATATTTACTGACAGATGGTGATGTTTTAATTAATTAGTTAACTAATTAATTAATTAATTTTATATAAGAGCACTGCTTGGCTCTAGTTTATAGGCTTCTAGTGGTAGAGGGGATTATACGTGGGACTTTGGGGCTTCTAGCATGAGGGTCTATTTGCATAACCATTATATTGTCTCCCCTGCCACTTACATAAAATTTTAAAATACTTATCTTGGGCTGGGAGACAACATAAGACTCTCATGCCTGAGGTTCCAAGGTCCGAGATCCAATCCTCAGCACCACCATAAACTAGATCTGGGCAGTGCTGGTCTCTCTCTCTCTCTCTCTCTCTCCCTCTCTCCCTCTCTCCCTCTCTCCCTCTCTCCCTCTCTCCCTCTCTCCCTCTCTCCCTCTCTCCCACTCTCCCTCTCTCCCTCTCTCCCTCTCTCCCTCTCTCCCACTCTCCCTCTCTCCCACTCTCCCTCTCTCCCTCCCCCTCTCCTTCTTCCTCTCTCGTTAAAAATAAGTAAGTAAATAAAATATTTTAAAATGCTTATATTTGGAAGATGAAAGATCCACTTATCACTCTTGTAGCATTAGGGGTAGGATTCAAACTCAGAGCCACCAGAATAGTGGGGGCACACTGCAAATTCTAAGTTACAGTTGATAAGTTATAATTATTTTGTGCCTATGTAATAGGAATGTGATTTTATACAGCACATGAAGCAAAATAATCTGTTTTGTATGGATTACAAAATAATAGAGACTCTAGAAACAAAAGACTTTGTTTCTTATTTTGGTTATTATCTAAGAATAACTAAAATTCTTTCTGTGTTATTTTTGAAAACTGAAGGCACAGAAAAATTGATGGTGATGATGATGGTAACATGTTAATAAGATATACAGGTGACATATGATACACAGACAGACAGATAGATGGACTTCTAACTTTAAAACAGATATGCATTAGATACATTTATGTCTGCTGGCTAGAGTGACGTTGAACATTTCACTGTATCTTCGGTTTCAATTTGATAAACAATGCCTTCTTAGATTTTGAGAAATACCTGCCTATGTTTCCGGAATTTCTAATAGTCTGAAATATTCAGGTTTTCCATTGTACTCTGTATTTCTCATAAGGACTCAGGCTCATGTTTTCATAGAAACTATAGAGATGAAATCATCAAAAGACCTGTGCACTACCTGGGGAGTAAGTCAGCAGGTCACATAGGGCTTCTGCAGCTAAAACAGCTGGCTCAGTCCTCTGTAACACCTGCAGGGGCTGTTGCTGCCTTTTCTGTCTCTCTCATGAAGAAAATAGTTGCCTCTTTAAAGAAAGATTCTTCAGTAGTCACTGTCTTTTCTGATATTTATACTTCATCCTGTGACTAGCTTAGAAAGGTGTGTGAAAAGTTGACTGTGGTAGAATCTTTTTGTAAAATGGGATGAGGTAGTTGTTCCAAATAGACCCTGTTACTGGTCTCATGTGAACGAGTCAAAGACTTGAACAGAGTTTTGAAGGAGATGGTTTAAGAACCATCAACTGAAGAACTAAGTGCTTTTCCAATCATCATAATAAGGACAATGTGGTCATCAGGAACCCGCTATGTTTAGTAAAGAAGACTCTAGAATTATGAGCAGTAATGAGATCTTTCCTGTCACCACTTCATATTTTTATTTTCTTTCCATAAGAATCCTGAGGAACGGGAGTCGGGCGGTAGCTCAGCGGGTTAAGCGCACGTGGCTCAAAGCACAAGAACCTGCGTTAAGGATCCCGGTTCGAGCCCCCGGCTCCCCACCTGCAGGGGAGTCGCTTCCCAGGCGGTGAAGCAGGTCTGCAGGTGTCTGTCTTTCTCTCCCCCTCTCTGTCTTCCCCTCCTCTCTCCATTTCTCTCTGTCCTATCCAACAGCAACATCAATAACAACAACAATAATACCTACAACAACAATAAAACAACAAGGGCAACAAAAGTGAAAATAAATAAATAAATATTAAATTAAATTTAAAAAAAAAGAATCCTGAGGAACAGTCAGGGTCATTACCAGCACCTGATTTCTAATAACCATTTTAAATGCCTCCTGGATCGCTCATGGATAACCTTGCACTGACTTTATAAGATTTGTAAAACTCATTTGACAACTGAATTCCACACAAAGCCTTCCGTTTCTAGAGTCTTTGTCTATAATTTTGCATTTCCTCTCACCTAGCATGAATCTTCAGTCAAGAGGTCATGTGCAAGTTCATGGGTACCACAAGGGAAGTATCCTTGTATTATCTAATGACAGTGGTAACGTGTAAAAACAGAAGCTCAGTAAGTTAGAGTGGACCTGAGATGTTAGCTGCAGTCAGGGTCAGCTTTTTCTTGACTGAACCTGTCAGTGTAGCCCGTCCCCACAGAAGGCGAAGGAAAACAAAGTTCTTATTTAGTCTGTGTTTTCCTCTGCTGAATCATTGACATCAAGCCCTTCCTCTGCTGGCTATGTGTGCATACCGCTAGGTCAAGGATAGATGGTTTAAGAGTATACGCAGACGTTTTAAAGCTAAACCAACATCTCCGGCGTGCATAGTTGAATGGTCTCTCCTAGTATGCAGACCATTCTAGATGTGACTTGTTATCTCTGGTTCTGGTGGTTACATCCGGTTCTGTGTTTACTCTGTAATGCTTGACCTTACCCCAAAGACGTAGGCATAGTTAAGGGATATCAGATACAGCCTCTGTCGGCCTTAAGGGTCTTTGAACTCTGTTTGCCCTGATACAGGAAACGCCCTCAGAGGCTGAGGAAACAGAGCAATCAGAGAACTTCTGACATGTCTGGTTCTAATGCATAGCTGTAGTGATTAAAGAAATATCTTATAAATTAAGTGCAATGTTATCCGTTAGCATGAAAAATTTAGTAGGCAGTTAAAATGAAACACATGGTTATTTGGAATCAAGGAATTATAGCCTCAGACACACAGATTCAGGTAATAAACTTAATCATCCCTCGGGATTCTTTTTTTTTAATTTATTTTTAATTTAAGAAAGGATAAATTAACAAAACCATAGGGATTCTTATGGAAAGAAAATAAAATGTGAAGTGATGATGGCAAAGACTTGAAGAATGTACATCAACCTCATGTACTCTTTATTAAACATAGTTGGTTCAGCGGTGAAGTAACTGTTTTTATAACTCAGGTGTCTATCAAGAAATCAGGGTCCTCCAACAGGTAATTCCGAGAGATTTTACCATGCAGATGAAATTACTAGGAACAATCAATCAGTAAACTCCAAATTCATCAGTTTAAAATTTGACTCTTTGGAGAAGCCAAAACCTCAGTTAGGTTAGGCATTAAGTCTTGGTCTGGTCAAGTTGGAAGGATAAATTGCAGACCCTTTGTTTGGATTTGTAACACATAACTTCTCAGAGATTCAGTTTCCTTAAATGTAAATTGGGTAGAAAATTACAGAATACAGAAAGTACAAATTAATTATATATATATGTGCATTGGTGCCACATCCGTTTTTTGTTTTTTTTTTCACTAGGTTCTTGCATGTGCTTTATTTTACTGCTTGGGGTCCTGTGACCTTTTCAGTGTTTTGAGTTCAGATAGAGAGAGACCCACGAAGAGATTCCACAGCACTGAAGCTTTCTCCCTTGTGATACAAAAGTCTGGACAGGGGCCATCCTCGTGAGGAGGCATGTCCTAGAAGGTGAGCTATTTCCCAACTGGGGACTCAGTGTGAATTGCAGGTTCACAGAATTATAACTCAGCATCTGTGCATAGTACATTGTGACCTCTGTTGTGAGGGCCTAGCCCTGCCTACAGCACAGTCCAGAAAATCTGGAAGAATCACAGAAGACTCCATGGATTAAGGATGCAAACTTTATTTCAAAGAAATGAGCTAACCAGCACACAGACATGGAGTTAACTTAGTGAGGAGCAGCTCGCTCACAAGAGACTCACAGAGTGCGACCCCACGCCTACTCACACCTTGAATTATTTCGTCCTACTCCTCCCCAGGCATGATCCCATCTGGAGCCAACTTTAGATTGGTCTGTTGAGATGACCTGTTGCCTGTCTGTTTCCTGGATGTGGCTCCCTTTCTAAAGCCCCTCCTCCACCTCTCCCCTAATAAGTACTCCTTCGTCAGGCGCTCTCTAGTTCTCTTCTTCTGTGGGAAAAACAAGCTGCACACACACAAAAAAAATGGTGGCCACCTAGGGTAGGACCAATGGGACTGGGATTTGGGGCATCTTGGCTCTAACATTCTCCTCACAGTCTCCACCAAAAGTCACTTTCTGTCTCCCCAGTAAAGTGGACACGATGAACTTTTATCTCTTCTATAGCCCTTCTTTGATAACAGCCGTCCTCTAAACATACTCTAAGGGCTGATTTTTGTTTGGTTTGTTAACTTAGCTTTATTTTTTATCTTCCTTGTGGAAGGGACTAGGCTAAGTGAAATAACTCAGGAGAAATATGAAGTCATATGGTTTATATAGAGTAACTGAACTAAACCAAAGGCTATTATTATTGTTATTTATTATTCAGGATATACATTTCTCTTAACCCTGTCCTCTGAATATCTAGTGGTCATATTTTCCTCATGTGTCCTACCACATTTTCTTTCTTCCTTTCGTTTAATTTTTGTAAATTTAGGATATTGAGAAACAGCATAAAAGGGGCCAGTCAGTGGTGCACTTGGTTAAGCGCACACATCACAGTGCGCAAGGACCCAGGTTCAAGCCCCCAGTCCCCACCTGCAGGGAGAAAGCTTCAGGAGTGGTGAAGCAGGGCTGCGGGTGTCTCTCTGTCTCTCTTCCTCTCTATCTCCCCCTCCCCTCTCAGTTTCCCTCTGTCTCTATCCAACAATAAATAGAGAAACAGCATAAACATTATATTTTCCAAGAAACTAAAATTTCACACTACTTGTAAAAGAAAACTAAAATGTTAAGCTTTATGAAGAAGCTGCACTGGCCAGTCAGCAGAGAGGAGTGCATTTCTCAGATAACACCCCTCTCCCTCTTGCCTTATTAATGCCCTTCTTCTCCTCCACAGTCTCTGTCTCCTCCTTGAGTCTGTACATGTAAGACTCCAGGTTTGCAGAGTCACATGCTAAAAGTCCATCCAGTAAAGCCAGGCCTTGCTTTTCAGCACAGGATATGCAGAAAGGGTCAAACTAGTGCTCTTGCTCAGAACTAATAGACGCAAACTAAAATCCTTAACGATGGCTATTCTGACTCGCTCCATCATAGTGTTAGTCAGGTACTACATACAATGTGTTTGTCTCAACTATCCCACTTATTGTTTGCTTTTGTTACGGTATAGATCCTATAACAGCAGATGCTTCTGCTAGCTTTCATACATTCTTTCTTTTTTTTTTTTTTTAAGAAAGGATAAATTAACAAAACCATAGGGTAGGAGGGGTACAATTCCACACAATTCCCACCACCCAATCTCCATATCCCTCCCCCTTCCCTGATAGCTTTCCCACTCTCTATCCCTCTGGGAGCATGGACCCAGGGTCATTGTGGGTTACAGAAGGTGGAAGGTCTGGCTTCTGTAATTGCTTCCCCGCTGAACATGGGCGTTGACTGGTCAGTCCATACTCCCAGTCTGCCTCTCTCTTTCCCTAGTGGGGTGGGTCTCTGGGGAAGCGGAGCTCCAGGACACATTGGTGGGGTCTTCAGTCCAGGGAAGCCTGGCCAGCGTCCTGATGGCATCTGGAACCTGGTGATTGAAAAGAGAGTTAACATACAAAGCCAAACAAATTGCTGAGCAATCATGGACCCAAAGCTTGGAATAGTGGAGAGGAAGTGTTAGGGGGATACTCACTGCAAACTCTAGTGTACTTCTGCTTTCAGGTATATATTTTGCACTAGTTTTCTCTCTCACAGAAACTGGTGTATATCTAGGTTTTGGGACTTTGTTAGAAAGTGAACCACCTGAGATGAAATTAGAGTATACTATGAAAGGAAAGGTCTCACCCGAGTAATGAAGCTGAAGGGTTGTCATTCCACATGTGAAGTCTCTGGACACAGTCTGAGGTGAAGCATGTTGAGGTGGTTGCGTTGGTTAGGTTGTGATCGGCAGATGCAATATTATTTAGTATGGATTGGGAGACGCATACAGGAAAGTGGGCCCTATCCAAGGGTTCCAGGACTGGGGGAAGTAGGGGCTCTATAGTGGAGATGTGAGGGTCCTGCTGTCTTAGGGTTCAAAAAGATAATCGATAGTTAATGTTATCATCACATTATTTGGTAATTGGGTTAACTTTGAAAAGTCCTTTTGTTATGGTTTGCTGTACAGTATCCAGTATCTTGTATACATTATTTCTTTATATATCCATGTGATAAGAGGCTCTGCCTAATTTAGGATTATTATTTGGTAGAATAGGGAATATGGAATATTCTCAATATATTCAAGAGATAAAAAATAACAGAAATTAAATATCTCTAAAAACTATTAACATTTTACATGAGAAAACCATGCTCTGATATAATCTTCATCTCTTGTGGAAGAGGAGAGCAGTTTGAAGACAGACTAAACATAGCTTGTAATGTTCTGTGCATATGAAGACTTCAGGTGACAGTGACAACCTCCAGCTGGGTCCCTAGTGAGTGACGTGTCCAATTCACTTTCTTTGGGTCACTTAGTTTTCTTATCTATAGAGTTGGTTCACTTATCTTTAAGGTTCTTTCCATGTCTGAAATTCTGTAATTTATAAAAGAAGTTTATGGAGACTCAGAAAGAAGCACTATGCCTGTTTATTAAAAGAAAACAGGGCAAAGAGGGGGGCCAGTGCCAATGAATAATAGCATGTGACTTTCCTGAAAATGCACCTTTCTTGACTGCAGAGAAAGTTATAATTGAAAGGGAAGTATGAGCAGCCAAATATAGGTCCCAATATATACTGCACACCGCCCACAGTGGATGGTAAATAATTAGCTGAGTAAGATGAGACCTTGCCTTCGAGTCGAGAGCTTTTAATCTCAGCAATATCTGTGAATAGCTTGAAATGAAAAATGCAGGCTTTGGCTTTTCTGAGAAATGTGATTACTTTCATCATTATGGTGCTCAGGACCACTTTCTCAGGAACATACAGGTTTCTGGAATTTTTCTTTAGAGGATTAGAGCTTCTCAAAAAAAAAAAAAAAAGAAGAAGTCATTTTCCATTCAGTAAGTATAGCAAGGCCAGAGAATTAAATTTAATCAATTTGACAAATACATTTATTCATTTATCTATAACACTTCACATATTAGAGAGTTTCTTTTCGGTAGTCATTTTGAAATGAGATGCTAAATTAATTGTATCTTTCAAATCTTTTAGCCTGAGTGGAGCAGTCCCTACCATGGCTGCTCTCCTGTGAGGGCAAGAGCCTGGAGAGGCCCACGGAGGGCTTGTGATGGCGTTCCTGATGGAAGTGGCCGGTGATGGTGGAGAGAGGGGTCAAAGGATGCCCTGACTAGAGCCACAGGTGATGGGGGTGGCCTGTATGCTTGAAATGGCCACCACTAGATAAAGGCTCGCCTTTTCCATGTTATGTTTTGGGTGCCCTTGTAAAAAAGTTGACTGTAGCTGTGGGAGCTGATTTCTGGGCTCTCAATCCTACTCCTTTGGTCTATGTTTCTATTCTTGTTCCAGTACTGGGCTTTTAAAAATTATTTTTATTTATAAAAGGGAAACACTGACAAAACCATAGGATAAGAGGGGTACAACTCCACACAATTCCCACCACCAGAACTCTGTATCCCATCCCCTCCCCTGATAGCTTTCCTATTCTTTATCCTTCTGGGAGCATGGACCCAGGGTCACTGTGGGATGCAGAAGGTAGAAGGTCTGGCTTCTATAATTGCTTCCCCGCTGAACGTGGGCGTTGACAGGTGGCTCCACATTCCCAGCCTGTCTCTCTCTCTCTTGTGGGGTGGGGCCATTTTTAAGATAGCAGCTCTGTCATCTGTTTTGAAGTCAGGAAGTGTACCACCACTATTTTTGCTGTTTTCTCTAAGGATGGTTCTGGCTATCCAGAGTCAAAAATTCCATACTTACTCAATATAAAATGAAATATTTCTAGTTTCTTGCCCAAACAACAAAGACCATTATTCAATCCAACTTCTTCCTTAAAAGTCTATACTACCATCTATTTTATCCCTTAAATTTCCATTATCATTAGGGCTGATTTTAATAGCTTGATACAACAAACATTTTCTCAGAATGACATAAAAATAAAATGAACAAGATGTTTACTAGATCAGAAATGTGATGAAAAAATTGAAATTAGATCTTTGGGCTGGTCTTTGAACTGGAGAAACACATAGGAAAGTAACTTTCCATTTGTATTTTTAATTTGATTCACCATTATTTAATATGAGATGGGGGAGAGAATATTGCAGAAATATTATCCATTAATTTCAGTCAAGAAGAGTTTAGTTCAGTCACATCTCTGACTTTTTAACAAGTTTATGTAGAAGACACTTAGGTTATCTTGTAATTGCCAAGAAGTCACTGGTCTAGAGCTATGTTTTCAAAAAGAGACAGAGACAGAGACAGAGACAGAGACAGAGACAGAGACAGAGGCAGAGACAGAGACAGAGGCAGAGACAGACAGAGACACAGAGAGAAAGCCAGGCGGACACCCAAGCTTCCTTATGCGGTGCAGGCTGGGCTTGAACATGCAGTAAGAAGCCGGTGTGCCCTCACTCTCACGGCTGCCACTGGGTCAGTCCTCACAGCTCCGTTTCCTTTTCTTCTGCTAGTGATTATTATTATCACACATCATTTAACTTAAAATTGGTCAATGTGCATATGACTCCACTGGATTTTTTTTTTTTTTTTTTTTTTGGTATATCTAATCATTTTGTTCAGACGTTGCAAATGGATCTACTTGGACTTCTATAGTTTGCGGTCTAAAGTTAACTGAACCAATTTGATAGTTTCATATTTTCTCTTTTAATAGTCAGGGATGCCATTTATCATTTTGGGTCCCCTGAGATTTCTTTTTTAAGTACTACAGAATCTTAGACTTGGAATGGATTTGAAAGATAATTGAATTCAACACTTCATATTATAGGCAAGAAAACTGAGATTGAGAGAGGTTAAGTGACTTGCCACAGGTCAGAAAACTAATTAGTGACTCTATCTGAACTAGTCACTGTTTTCTGACTTACAGACTAATCTCATCACTACTCCTTACATCCACTGACAATACTCAATAAATGTCAATGAATCATCATTTTTAAATAACCTTTTGCATGATCTGTGGAAGTGAAATGTTCTCATCTACAGATTCATTTTTCTGTATTACTATAATTTACCTTATTACTATCTGACACACTTTATTGATTAAAATGTGGTCTGTTCATCTCCCTGGTGTAATTCCCATTTAAATAGAATAGAAGTGTTCTTTTAGTAAAATATCTTTAATTAGAAACTTGAGACTATGATATTTAAAAATAAAAGGTCCTTTTTGGAGTAGATGGAAAACATTTAATTATAGTTTCATAATGTACATGTCTCTCACTCTCCACCATGACTGCCACCTGGCATGGCAGACAGAAGTCACGAGGTCATGTGCGTGTGAAGAGACACACAGCTGCACATTGTTGGGAATAACACATCCCCTGTTGAAAGCAGACGAGGTATTTTCCACTAGACTTGATACATTTGATTTTTGGGGGGGAGGAGGGAGGATGATCTTTGACTCATTCATCCTCTCAAGCTTTTCTTCACTTAACAGCTAATTACGTTTTACTATTTGTTACACAGACTTATGTGATCTTGAAGATGCTATTTAAGTGGAAGGGAATTTAAGAGAAAGAAACAGTTGTCAGGGTTGAGATATTTGGGACTAGCTGGAAAGCAAGGGACATTGGGTCAAGCTATAAAGTCAGATGGGGGAAAGTAGCATGGAAAAATTACTCAGAAGGGTAGGGGAGATAGAATAATGGTTACTCAAAGACACTTTTATGCCTGAGGTTCCAAGGTTCCATGTTCAATTCTCTGCACCACCATTATCCACAGCTGAACAGTGGCTTTGGTAAAATAAATAAATAGATACATATTAAATACTACTAATTAAAGAGACTCAAGTCCAAGTACATGGGAACATTTCTGAAATTGCAGAAATGTAGGGACAAATGTAATGTTTTTATTATCTTTATTTGTTTATTGGATAGAGACAGTCATAACTAGAGAGGAAGGTGGAAATAGATAGATAGATAGAGAGAGAGAGTAACAGAGAGACACCTTCAGCACTACTTCACCACTCGCAAAGCTTTCCCACTGCAGGTGGAGACCGGGGGCTTGAACCCGGGTTCTGGCACATTGTATCATGTGAGCTCAACCAGGTGTGCCACCAACCTGTCCCAGGAAAAAAAAAAATTCCAGTTCTGTGATAGAAGAGTCCCTGTCTTCATTTTAAAATAATAGAACAAAACCAGTCACAGCAAGGACTCTGTAACTCTGTAATACTTGGCAGGCTTTCTGCAGTTGCTAGCTGGTAACCCGAGGGCCAGGCCAGGCCAGAGCTGGTCAGGCTGAAGACATGACAGCACTGCCTGGAGGCAGCGTCAGCCCTTAGGATCAAGACAAGTCTTGTGGACCACACCAGCATTACCTAAGAGGAGACTGAATAGGCCAGGGGAGGGAGCACCCATCCATCCAAGAATGCCAACTCTGATATGTCGTCCTGTCAGACACGGGGAAAGACAGCAGAAGAGTTAGAGTGGGAAGGAGCGTTGTCTCATAGAGAGCACTTTGTCTGGAGGGGGTACAGCGTTCTGTTCTGCTGCCTTTCCACTCTGACAGTGCTCACTCTTGTACTTTTAAAAAAATATTTATCTATTCATTCCCTTTTGTTGCCCTTGTTTTATTGTTGTAGTTATTATTCTTGTTGTTATTGATGTCATTGTTGTTGGATAGGACAGAGAGAAATGGAGAGAGGAGGGGAAGACAGAGAAGGGGAGAGAAAGACAGACACCTGCAGACCTGCTTCACCGCCTGTGAAGCGACTCCCCTGCAGGTGGGGAGCCGGGGGCTCGAACCGAGATCCTTACTCCAGGCACGCTTAACCTGCTGCGCTACCACCAGACTCCCGCTGTCTTGTACTTTTATCTACCTATTTCATCCTACTATTTAGAATGGACTATTTCTTTAAACACCAATGCAGCTTACTGGTCTACTTTTCTCCATCTCAAAGTTTACCTCATGCTTGTCTCAAGAAATTTTGTTTCCATTATCTCTCCTGGCATCATATCCAGAGTAGGAAATACAAAGACGAAAGGTTCCAGGAAACCCGCAGCTCATGTCAAGTAGTTTGATGAGGGTGGGCTTCTCTAGGTGATCACGAGGAGGGGCTTACTAGGTAAAGCCTAAAGGGAGATGCGTGTTCTGAATGAACAGAGAGGGAGCTCAGTCAGCTGTAAGTTTAGCACCAAAAGCACAAAGAGCCCCATCAGAAAATGGGGTAGAGCACGCACAGGAACTTCCCCAAGGAAGAGGCCCACAGGGCCAACAGACATAGGATGGAGATTGACTGGAAGTGAGATTGCTGTGTTCTGGTCAAAGTCACTGTTTCCTCTAAAGATGCTGAAAGCTATTCAATATACAACACAAACCCCACAGATATTAGCCTCTGACAAAAAACACAAAGTAACCTGTTTTCAAAGTTATTGATCATCAGAGAAATGCAAATAAACAGCGCTGAGATAAAACTTTACATCTGTGAGAATATCTTCCATTAGAAAATACAGAAAGATTTGTTTATTTATTTCATGGGAACAAGTGAGAGAACATCATGGTCAGTGTCATGTCGGGGAATAAGCCAGAGTCTGGTATTTGCAAGTTCTCTGATGCCACACTAAGTCACCTCCCAGATTGGATTCTCCTAACTCTCAAGCAGGTTATAACATATAGAATTCAGGAGATTACAGAAAAATGCAAAATGTGCTTGAGTCAACTCACAGTGGTTTTTGAGGTGGCACTAAAGAAATATGTATTTGACATGCTCTGCGTATTGATAACAAATAAATGAATAAAATGCCTTTCTACATAGAGCAACTCTCTCTGAAATATTTGTATGTGGTATAATGTAATGATAATCCATTCCATATCTTCTTTGCCTCATCAAACCAGGCAAATTTTTGTAAACTCATGATTTTCTACAGTACTTCAGTATCACACCTAATTATAATGTTTCATTGCATTTGAAGTATTTACGCCGCAAAAATACAAAGGTGAAAAAAATATACATGCACTGCTTGTTCATACTGATCAAATTGCCAGTCACAATCTACCTTGCTAGGAAGAAAGGAGACATTAACAGAACCGCAGGATAGAAGGGGTACAACTCCACACAGTTCCCACCACCCAGTCTCCATATCCCATCCCCTCCCCTGACAGCTTTCCCATTCTCTATCCCTCTGGGAGCATGGACCCAGGGTCACTGTGGGGTGCAGAAGGTGGAAGGTCTGGCTTCTGTATCTGCTTCCCCGCTGAACATGGGCGTTGACTTCTTTTAAAACAGAAATCAGGCTGTATGTCTGGATGGTGAGATGGCAGAATGGTCATACAAGACTGTCCCGCCTGAGGCTCTGAGCTCTCGGGTTCAGTGTGCACAACTAAATTAAGTGACTGTTCAGCTGTGCTCTGCAGTGTTTCTCTGTATGTTTACCTGTGGAGTGTTTGTTTCTCAAAGCAATGTAGGAATCTCCTCCATACTGTCTAGTATTGTGGGACATAGTCACTCATAGATGTGTCCTGTGATGCTTTGGTCGGTCTCTCTCTCTCTCTCTCTCTCTCTCTCTCTCTCTCTCTCTCTCTCTTCATTGCCACCAGATTTTTCTTTCTATTGCCACCAGTGCTGGCATTAGGGATTCACCACTCCCCACCCCAGTGACCTTTTTTCTTTCTTTCTTTCTTTTCTTCTTCTTTTATTAGTTTTTTCTATTTTTTCTATAGTATCTGTTGTGCTCTCCCCTTTCATTCTAGCTACAATTTATTTGTATTTTCTCCCTTTGTTTTATGATGAGTCTAGTAAGCATTTTTTTTTTTTTAACATTGTCTACCCTTTCAGAGAACCAGCTATTAGGTTCCTTGATTTGTTGTATGGTTCTTTTGTTTTCAATATTATTAATTTTGGCTCTGTTTTTTGATATTTCACTCCATCATCTTACTGTAGGTTTATTCTGTTCTGTTTCTAACTTTTTCAGAAGTGAAACCAGGTTGCTCAGTTGAGTGCTTTCTTGTTTATTGATGTGTGTCTGCACGGCTATTAATTTCCCTCTTCATTCTGTTTTAACTGTGTTCCAAATATTCCAATAATTTGTGTCCTCATTTTCATTTCTTTCTATTAATATTTTAATTTTCTTTCTAATTTCAACTTTCACCTAATAAACATTGTGTAGCTTATGGTTAAGTTTACGTATTTCTTTTTCTAATATCTTGTTTGCTGCTGACTGTTACTTCACTCCATTGTGATCTGAGAGTATGCTTGGGATAATTTTGATGCTTCTGAATTTAGTGATGTTGTCCTTGCAGCCTAGTAAGTGATTTATTCATGAGAATGTCCCATGTGGGTTTTAGAAGAATGTATATTCTACTTTCAGGGAATAAAGAACACGGAAGAAATCTAGTAGGTCTAATATACACATCTCTTCATTTAGTTATTTTGCTTCCTTATTGATTTTCTGCCTGGTTGATCTAGCTGCCTGAAAGAGCAGGGAATTGAAATCCCCAACTATTATTGTATTTGCTATTGATGTTCTGTTCAGGCATTTCAATGTTGTTTTACTTATTTTCTGCCCCTTCAGTTGAAGCGTAGACATTGATCATTGTGGGCTTCTGTTGGCTGACTGATACCCTGCTCATCATATACTTATCCATCTTTATCATTTATTGTTTTCATTATTCTGAAGTCGTTTGGATCAGATTTGAATATGACTGTTAATTTTTTTTTTTTTTACTGTTGGCTTCTGGGATAGTTTTCTGTTCCTTTCCTTGTGTGCGTATTCTTGTCCTGTAGGGTTAAGTGAATCTCTTTCAGGCAGCATAGGATCAGGTTGTGTTACTGGGTCCTCATTCCAACTCTGTGCCTTTTGATAAGTGAAATTAACCCATTCACATTTGGTGAAATTACGGTTTTGAGATATTTTAGTGCCATTATTTTATACAGTCTTAGGATCTCTCTCTCTCTTTCTCTCTCTCTCTGTGCGTGTGTGTGTGTGTGTGTGCGTGTGCGTGTGTGTGTGTGTGTGTGTTTACTTTTATAAGAGTCCCTTTAGAACATCTTGAAGAGCTGGTGAAGTTGTAATTGATTGCTTCAGTTATTACTTTCCTGAAAGTGCCTTTATTCCTCCACCCAATTTAAATTAAATGCTGGTGGCATAGAGTATTTTTGGTTGGAAGCCTCTCAATTAGCAATCTGTAGATATCTTGCCATTCCCCCTGGATTTTAGGATTTCTGTTCAGAAATTTGCAGATAATCTTATGGGATCACCTCTACATGTTACTTGCTGTCCTTCTCTCATTTATTGCAGTATTTATCTTTGGTCTTTGTCACTTTAATTATGATATTTTTGGACTCTTCAACTCTGGATCAATTCTGTGTAGTATCCTATCACACACACACATATATGTATATATATATATATATATAAATCTATAATATATATTTCCTTTATTAGATAGAGATAGACAGAGGTATCTACTTTTATTCATTTAGGGGAATTTCTCTCTTAGTATTTCTTTCAGTATTTGTTCTTCCCCCTTCTTCTCCCCATTCTCCCCAGTTATTTGAATGTTGTTCCTCTTTAGTTCATCACATATGTCTCTGTTGGTGTTTTCATTATCTTTTAATCTCTTTTCTCTTTTCTTGTTTTTTCCTCTTTTTTCATTGTATCTCTTGATGGGAACAATGCCTTTGTCATGCATATGTATAATGTTTGAAATATTTTATGTGGATAACCATTAGAAATGTATTTGGGAAGAGAAAATTGCACATACTGAAAAGTTAAAATTGCCTCCCTTTTCACTTTGATTTATGTTTTTCTTAGTGAAATTGTTTTAAGCAATATCTTCTCTAGATCTTGCCTCTTTTGTCAAAACTAAATGAGCCAAGTAAATGTCTGACCTGAGAGAGATAGTCTGAATTTCGGAATGAGCAGATCTTTAACTGCACATAAAAATATTAAGAAAAAAATTCTAGAGTAGGGGGTCGGGCAGTGGCGCAGTGGGTTAAGTGCAGGTGGCACAAAACACAGGGACCTGCTTAAAGATCCCGGTTCGAGCCCCCGGCTCTCCACCTGCAGGGGAGTCGCTTCACGGGAGGTGAAGCAGGTCTGCAGGTGTCTGTCTTTCTCTCCCCCTCTCTGTCATCCCCTCCTCTCTCCATTTCTCTCTATCCTGTCCAACCACAATGAGGCTACAACGACAAGGGCAACAAAAAGGGGGAAAGAATGGCCTCCAGGAGTGGTGGATTTATAGTGCAGGCACTGAGCCCAGCAATAACCCTGGAGGGAAAAAAAAACAATTCTAGAGTAACTGCATAGTATGACTGATTATAATTTTGTTAGAGAGTGGAAAGAGCCCTCAAGGTATTTGCTGCTCTGTCAGGTTTCCTCTTCCCTACCTTTTCAGAGGTCTGTACATTCATTTTCTTCCTTAAGTATCATTAGATTCTATAGTAAATCACGCCTTGTAGTTTGGGTGCAGTTGTGACTTTCATTCTTTGTAAACCAACTGTTAGGACTCTTAAAAGCGAGGTGTACATGCCTGGCACTCCACAAGTCAGAGTTCAGCAGTGCTCTGGTAAAATCAAATAAAAACTCTTTACTTTTATAAATATACGTGGCCACTAGAATTACGGAAAAGCCCATCCTGAGACTTGGTTTCTCTTGACTTTCTCCTCCCCTTCCTTTTTGTACAGTGTGTGCCCTCTACTGCTAAGCTACACTCCCAGCCCCAGGGAATTGGTTTCTGATAAATGAAATATGTAAACTTGGGGCTGGGTGGCAGCACACCTGATTTAGCACAGGTTAAAGTGCTCAAGAACCTGGGTTCAAATCCTCAGCCCCAACCTGCAGGGGGAAAGCTTCCTGAGTGGTGCAGCAGGTCTGCAGGTGTCTCTCTGTTTCTCTCCCTTTCTATCGTCCCCTTACCTCTTGATTTCTGGCTGTCTCTAACCAATAAATAAAGGTAATAATAACTGTTATCTTTATTATTATTAACTAATGCCAATATCAAAGAAACCAATTTCTCAACCTTTACTGGATAATTGAGATTGCTGATTTCTATAGAATCAGCAATACTATCTAGCTATTACTTCCAAAAGAAATCTAATATATATAAAGCAGAAATTGACTGAGTTTGGAGTATGGCACCAAAGTAAGAAAGCAGAAGTATACTAGAGTTTGCAGTGAGTACCTCCCTAATACTTCCTCTCCACTTTTCCAAGCTTTGGGTCCATGATTGCTCAACAATTTGTTTGGCTTTGTATGTTAACTCTCTTTTCAGTCACCAGGTTCCAGGTGTCATCAGGATGCCGGCCAGACTTCCCTGGATTGAAGACACCACCAATGTGTCCTGGAGCTCAGCTTCCCCAGAGACCCACCCTACTAGGGAAAGAGAGAGGCAGACTGGGAGTATGGACCGACCAGTCAACGCCCACGTTCAGCGGGGAAGCAATTACAGAAGCCAGACCTTCCACCTTCTGCAACCCTCAATGACCCTGGGTCCATGCTCCCAGAGGGATAGAGATTGGGAAAGCTATCGGGGGAGGGGGTGGGATATGGAGATTGGGCGGTGGGAATTGTGTGGAGTTGTACCCCTCCTACCCTATGGTTTTGTTAATTAATCCTTTCTTAAATAAAAAAAAAATAAAAAAAAAGAAATCTAATATATATAAAAGCAAATCTGGAACTCAAGGTCTCTTGACAACAATTTACCTTTCAAATAATCTTTTGCTGACTTACACTTACAAATAAAAATGGCACCACTCACTGGAGAATTCCATATATTTATGTAATCTAGTATACCTATGCTCATGAAAACACTCTCAGGTGAGTTTCTTTTTACACAATGGCACTAAGATAAAAACTCTAAATTATTACAATTTGGGGACAGGAGTTTTCATGAGTCAAATATTCTAGGCCAGGTGTTATAAACTAATTTTGCTTACATAGTCTCCATATGACAAAACAAAAAGAAGCCAAATTTATAAATAGAAAATTGGCAAACATTTATAAAAGGTTAGTATCATCTTAGCTAGATAATATTAAGCACAATATTACATTGCCTAGTACTATCTAAAGAATAAGAATTATTTTTATAATGTTTCATTGTTCTGTAATCTAAGATATTGTCCTTATGAGTAATAAAAATGCTTGAAGATTCATAACTATACACAGTAACTTTTTTATAATATATAGTATAAATTATACGATAGTTTTAAAATAAAAGATAATAAAGGTAGCCAAATAGTAGTGAGTATTTGTATTTTCAAGGCAACATTTATCTCTCCTATTATTTTGATTTATACATTTGTGAAAAATGCATTTTTCTTTTCTATTAGTTCGAAATTAGTATTGAATATTATTTTGGTGACAAATCCATAGTATCCATTTATATGTCATGTGAGTAGCACTGATTTAAAAAATGTTGGTGGTGCACTTGGTTGAGCAAACATATTACATACCCAAGGACCTGAGTTTGAGACCCTACTCCCCACCTGCAGGGGGAAAGCTTCATGAGCAGTAAAGCAAGTCTGCAGGTGTCTTTCTCATCTATTTCTTCTTCCCCTTTGAATTTATGTTCTGTCAAATAAAAACTAAAAATAAAATTAAAAATATAAAGAATTCCTAGCATTGAACTCTACCTGGGAAATTACTCAGCAGGTATAGTGCTGGTAACATTATGCCCTGGATTTGAATCCAGGTCTCATAGCAGAGCACCGTGAACACCATCAAGGAATTTTATAGATGCTAGAGCAATAATTTGGCCAATTTCTCTCTCTGTCTCTGTCTGTCTTTTTCTCAAAACATGGAACAAGATTTGGGCCAGGGAGATAGCTCAGTGGTAATATGCAAGCAGAAGGCCCTCAGTTCATTCCTTGACACTACATTAAAATTTTTGTTTGATCAAAATGCCACTTTTGTCTTTAGTTCTAATTGCCCAGTGTGTTTAATGTACTTTTATACTCTACTATTCATTATATATCATACTGTATATTATATAAAATATAGTATTTAATATCCACTATTATAGTAATCTATGCTATATAGCATATATATGTGTGTATATACAATTTTACAGAAAATTTTAATAAATGACATACATGTATTCAGTGCTGGGCTCTGGCCTTAACCTTGTCAAAAGAGGGCCTGTGGTTTTTTCCTCACTAATGTAAGTATAAACAAGGTGTCTCATGAAATAATTAAACTATTCCTGCCAGTCAACATGAGATGGGTGTTATTATTTACATATGTAGTAATTTTAAAGAAATATGTTTTAAAGAAATATGTTATCGAACATATTTTGAGATAAATTTTACCATTTTACCATGATATTTTGTATGAAATCTAAAAAAAGAATATAGGCAGGGAAGATAAATAACATACAAATAAGCAAGAACATAAAAAGGATTAAACAGCCACTGTAATTTTCTTCTGGAAATGAGATAAAACTCAAGCAACTGTTAAGATTTGCAACCGTGAACTCTTTAAGTGCCTTACTTAGACACATGTCAATCCAGGCAAAGGTGATCAGTGAGTTGAAAAGTAATGAAGGAGGGAGCCTTCAAGGCTGTAGAAGCTGTACTCAGAATAAGAAGGTGCCATCTTACTGCCCCATCTTACTGTAATCATTCATTACTTTCTTCAATTTGAAGACAAGAGACCCTACCTCCCATCTTCCAAAAGCAGTTGTAGCAACATTAGACTAACAGCTCCACCCACTCCTAAAACACAACTAAAGCCAAAGGCAACCAGCTTTAAAGATTCAGGAGCCAACTGACCAAAACCCACCTCACACCATATATAAACACCAACACCCAGGAAATTTGTGTAAATTTCATAGCACACCAATATAATGGTCAAACCAAAAAGAGACATTGGAGAAATGAACAAGGACAGAAGCCCAGAAAAAAAAAAATCCCAAAAATGTAGAATCAAATAAGAATGAAGATACTATCCAAACACTAATCTATGCAGTAATAGCAGTAGTGAGGAAAGCTTTTGAAGGTAGTATCATCAGAAATAGAGAAAAATAAAATGAGACTCTGAAATAAAATACTCTCTCAAGGTAATTAGAGACCCAAAATAGCTAAGTCAAGAGCACACTATCAGAACAAGCCAATGCAGTATCTGAACAGGGTAACAAAATAGTTGAGCTACAGAAAACAGCTAAGGGGAGTGACTGCAAAACCACTGAGGCAGAAAACAGAATTAAGGATGAATTAGAGAAAACTAAAAAAAAAAAAGTAAGAGATCTCAAAAAGAAATTAAGAGTCACTGAAAACAACAACAGAGACATACAGGTGACTTCAAAAAAATAATATATGCATCATTGGCTTACCAGAGGAAGAAAGGGAAAGGGGGAAAAAGAGATGAAGGGGAAAAAAGTAGTCTACTGAACATAATAGCTGAGATCATCCCTACTCTAGACAACATAAAATCCATAAAGGTTCAAGAAGCCCAGAGAACACCAAATAGAATTAACCCAGATCTGAAAACACATCATGTTTAAAATGTAAAGGAATAAGGATAAAGAAAGGATCCTGAAGGCTTCAAGAGAAAAACAGAGGAAAACCCATGAGATTAGCAGCAGATTTCTTCACACAAACTCTTAAAGGACAGAAGAGAATGGCAAGATATATACCAAGTGCTCAAACAAAATAGCTTTCAACCGAGAGTACTGTATCCTTCTAGACTGTCATTCACACTAAATGGAGGCATAAAAACCTCAGACAAGGAGTAGTTGAAGGAATCTGTCACCAAGCCTGCCCTGTAAGAAGTTGTGAAAGGTCTCCTGTAAACAATCACAACATGGCCATAAACATGCCATAGAGCAGAACACTCTAAAAAATTATAATAAAAGAAAGAAAGAAAGAAAGAAAGAAAGAAAGAAAGAAAGAAAAAAAGAAAGAAAGAAAGAAAGGTTTCATTGTAATCTAGTCTTTTACCCCATGGCTAAATTTATTAGATATTAGAAGGAATATTTTTATTATGCAAGTAGTTGCATTAGGCTTAACAGTTTTATACTACCCTTTCCCTTGCCCTATTATAAAGTTCTTGGCTTTCATGCAATACTCTTCACCAGCCCAAGCCCTACGTGGTGTTTTGTCTTTCTATTCTTGTTTATTTAGTTTTGCCTATGAGTAAAATCACTGGTATTCATCCTTCTCATTTTGGTTTATATGATTGCTTCAATCTCTGTTCAAGTTGAGGTATGAATTCAAACATTTCAATAGCTAAGTAGTACTCCATTGTGTATGTACGTATTCCACAACTTTCCTGTCTACTCACCTGTCATTGAACATCTAGTTTACTACCATCTTTGGGCTATTATGGATTGTGCTGCTATGATCATAGGTATACATAGTTCTCTTTTGATGGATGTCTTTGCTTCCTTTGGTTACATACCCACTAAAGGAATTTCTGAGTCATCAATTAGGTACTTTTTTAATGTCTGAGAAGTGTCCAGAAATTTTCCCACAAGAATTAGACCAGTTTTCATTTCCATAAACAGTGTAAAAAGCTTCATTCCCCTCATATGGTCAAACCATGTGTTCCTGGAACTTATTTTTTAATATATAATTATATTGTATTGGGGGATTAATGTTTTACATTTAAAAGGATTGTCAATATATGTGTAAAATTTCTGAATTTTCTTCAAAACACTCTCATCCCCATCCTAGCTCCTCTTCCATCATCATGCACTTCCTTTTAAATTGTTTTTAATTACCTTTATTTATTTATTAGGATAGAGAGAGGCAGAAATTAAAGGGGAAAGAATAATAGAGAGACACCTACAGCACTGATTCACCACTCGCAAAGCTTTCCTCCTAGAGGTGGGACCAAGGGTGAAAACCTGGATCTCTGACCATTGTGACATGTGTGCTCAATCATGTATGTGATCACTTGGCCTCATTATGGACTTTTAATGCACGACTTTTTCACAGGTGTGAAATGTTATCTCGTTGTCTTTATTTGCACTTCTGTGATAATCAGTGACTTTGAGCGTGTATTTCATATGTCTATTGACACTTTGGATCTCTTGTGAAGGTTGCATCCTTGTCTTCTCTTCATTTTTTAATGTGTTTTTTTAATTGTTAAGTTTAATGATTTATTTACACAGTTTGGTGACTAGCCCAACTATTTTTATTATGTATGGTGTATAAAGACCCCATGCTCCATCAGTGGTCTCTCTGTTTTGGTGGAGATTCCTGTAGCTGTGCAGAAGCTTTTCATGTTGATGTGGTCCCACTGGTTTATTTTTATGTTTTTTTGAAGTCAGACTTGAGCCATGAGAGATGCTCTAAAAGCTTACATCAGAAAGTGTTCCACCAATGTTTTCCTTTAATATTTCTATATTTTTGGTTGAGCATCAAAGTCTTTGATCCAGTTGGAGTTTTCTTTTTGTGTGTGGTGAAATGTGTTTCAACTTGACTCTTCTGCATGTTTCAACCCACTGTTCCCAACACCAGTTGTTCAAGAGACTCTCCTGTCTCCATTTACTATTTTGGGCTCCCTTGGCCAACATTGGATGACCATAGGCAACAGGACTTAGCTGGGTTTAATTACATGATTCTAAAGTCACATAGTCCTAGGGCATCCATGAAGTTTATTCTACAGTACGACTGATTGTTTTAACTCTTTCTATCCTTAGACAAAGACAGATAAAGAGAGAGGAGACACCATAGCTCTGATTCACAGTTCATAAAATCTTCCCCAATTCCATGGTGCTCCCATGTGATCTAAGGACAGAAATTTGGGGCTTCATCATGTTTAGGTGTATACCCAACCTGGTGACACTCTCACATGTCCCTGACTTACATTTGAAGTTCAGCAAATTGTTCAACAAATTGTTGTTCAAGGGAATTTTTCAAACATTTTCTTTATTGATGCAAATCTCTTAAATTTCTGCAATGAGAGATAAGTGCCATGATTCGTGAATGAAAAGAAACTAAAAATGTGTGTGTACATTCTCATGAATTCAAAAATGTTATCAATAAGATAACACTGGTTTGAAATAATGTATTATTGATTTTAAAGACAAAGCAATTGATAATATAAAGATCATCTACACTCTGTTGTGTTCTATGATGTTTTTTAAAGTTAACCTAAATTCTTTCTTTTTTAAATTTTTTATTATCTTCATTTATTTATTGGATAAACAGCCAGAAATCAAGAGGAAAGTGTGTGTGGGGGGAAATAGAGAGGAAAAGAGACAGACAGACACCTGCAGCCCTGCTTCACCACTCGTGAAGCTTTCCCCCTGCAGGGGACTGGGGACTCAAACCTAGGTCCTTGTGCATTGTAACATGTGCACTCAACCAGGACCTGGCCCCTTATGTTCTACGGTATTTTAACAGATTTCTGAAAAGTTTTATTTAATAAAACGTTGCTGATCATACATGATTTTACTTTTTGACCTATAATCATTGGGGCTTTGTGCTGGCACTACGAATCCACTGCTCCAGTCAGCCTTTTCCCCCCTCTTTTTTCTTTCCTCTACTTTTATTGTTTAGGACAGAGAGAAATTGAGGGAGGAATAGGAGACAGAAGAAGAGGCCCTTGTGTGAGGTAATATGTGCACTTAACCAGGTGTGTCTTCACATACCTTCTCATATTTAATTTTACTTTGCACAAGAATTTTACTCCTTGATGTACAGTTAATGTATTGTAGCCTCATAACTTTATTTTATAATATTAATCTTATAATTTTAAAATTCCTAAAAAGCATTTTTTTCTTTGCTAAAGTTCTTTATTACAATTTTTCTATAGCTGCTAATCTCTCATAAAGAATCTCATGGGTTTCTGCTCTCCTATTTTGGAATCTTACTTTGCCAAGTATTAGCCAAATGTGCAGTGCTGATTCTGTAATAGTTTGTGTGAATTAAAACTGGTCAATCAGTGCATCATTGCACGAGGTCTGTATACATCTTTAACTAATAAACTATTCCAAATACTTCATTTTCCCATCAGAGTTGTAAGAAAGTTAACTGTGAAGATTCTTTTACAAAAATAGACTTTACAAGTTTTAGTAGTTATCGTGCTGTTGATACAACATTGACAACCTGTGTTTAGTGCCTAAACATAGAATTTTACATGAATGAATTTGCTTTTTGCAATTTCAGTTTTATCGCATAAATTTTACTGTGTTTGAAAATAATTTTACAACAATTAGCCACCTGCCCATCATTTTTAGAGCAAATAATACTCACTGAACCTGCAGTTAGCAATTACACAATTACATTGCCTGCGATTGTCAACAGAAATGTAAATTCTGCCAGATGACTCTATGCTGAAGGCGCGATATGTCAAAGACACAGTTTTAGCCTAGGCCATCCCATATCATGGAGGTGTGTTTGTCTTGACAGGAATGGTTTATGGAATGTCAGCCTGTCATCATAGTTTTCCCCTGGTCCAGTACAGAGTGACTGTATATTGACCCGTATGTAGATAGCCCTTTCTCTTGTGTTGTCTTCATGGTGGACGCTTGTCTTCAAACTAGAGCCTGCCATCTCTAAACACAGGTTTCAGTCTCAGGAATCACTCCCTGACCCCCTTTCTTTCCACAAGACACATGTGTCTGTATACACCCGTGGCTTGGTGAGTTTTTGAAGAGATCTGGTTGTATTTTGTTGGTGTTCCGGTGTTAACTGCTTTTCCTAGTTGGCTGAGAGAGCAAAGCACGGCTACTACGATTCCAAAGCTACTCCTCTGCGAGTCCTCAGACAGCGTTTATTGACATGTCCTTTACCAACTTCTTTTTCCTTTCCCTTCCCAGTCATACAACAAAGTTTGTGTGCAGTTCAGTGGAATCACAGATTTCTGTAAGAGGGGAAATAGTCTCCGTATACTCAGGCCTTGAAACGTTAGCTGGCCAGAATAAATTTACATTTAATGAAGGTTATCTAATTAGCCTCAATTACAATGTAAGTCTTAAATTTTTTTTAATTGAAATTAGGTACTCTATTTTTAATATCTTGGTTCTACCAAGATATGTGCTATGCAAAATTAGATGACTCAGTTTCCTACTGCCTTCAACATTTTGTGATCTTTTCTATGTATTGAAACATTTTAACAAAAGGACAGCTAGCATTACACACATTCATTGATTTAAGAGTAATCATTCTAAATAGTGAGTTTTACTTATATAGCACTCAAACATATCATTTCTCTGGGGAAGGCATCAAACTTGCATTAAACTTGTTAAAATAAAAGCAAATGGTAATAGTGAGAACAGCATGTCGACACACTAATGTCTCCTGACATTTTAACTTCTAATATCAGGAACAGTAACAGATAAATATTTCTCTTAATATCCCGCACACCTATTTATCATGATAATAAAATATAGATACAATGTAGTATATTGTTTGAATCACAGTTTATTGAACAGAAATATTTGAGTCCATTATGAGTTACGCAAAGTCAAGTTTATGTTCTTCTTTGGTTTTTACTCATCATTGTGTCAAAATATACAGGAGCAAAGGAAATATTTATACTCCATGCTCTATAATTGTGTACTTGCTAACTATAGTAAGCACTCATATTTGGCAATAGCAACAACAAAATCAAATCAAATATTTTTTAATAAATTTTAAATTAACTTAGTAGACTTATGCTAAGAAACTTATGCTCAGAGTATTGCTTTTTTAACCATTGTTATAGGAAAACTTTCTTTAATTACCATTGGTATAAACTTTTGAAAGAAAAGAGGAGAGAATAAAGTGATTTTCCACTGAGAGACTAATTTTCCTGGCAGAAAATTTTAGCCAACAACATATGAAATACATTTTTAAAGTGTGCCATAGGAATAAACAATAAAATTTAAATTATATTTGGCTTAATTAGATGTTTCACAGTATACAAAATCTAGCTGAGTCCCACTTATTGTATAAGAGAAAAAAACTGACAAGAATAGAATAAGCTAGAATTAAGACAAGTTCATGTGTTAAATTAGGATAATTTACAAGAATCAAGACAAGTCCATGTGTTAAATCAGGTCAATTTACATGTAATTAATATTTCAAATAAAAATGACAAGTAGTAAAACCAGTTGAAGAAACTAAGGTCTCAAAATCAGAAATTGCCTAAATATTTCCTTATTTCTGTGAACGGTGCTAATAATATCTTATACTTGTAGATATATATTTATTAAATTCCACATAAGTTTCAATCCTTAGAGAAAAAGAATCAGTTCTTCCTTCCTTCCTTCCTTCCTTTCTTCCTTCTTCTTCTCCTTCTCTTCCTTCTCCTTTATTTTTATTTTTATTTTTATTTTTATTTTTCCACCTTGCCATCAGGGTCATGCCCTGTTCTTAGTGTCTGCACTAAATTATACCATTCCTGGTGGTAGTCTCCCCTTTCCTTCCCCTCCCCTTCTCCTCCCCTTCTCGTCTCCTTTCCTCCCCTCTCTCCTTCCCCTCTTCTCCCATTCCACTTCTCCTGTCCCTCCCTTCCCCCTCTCCTTCTCCTCCCTTTTTTCTTCCTTCCTTTTCCCTGTCTTCTCCTTGCTGAGAAAATTAGAAAGGGAGAGGAGAGTGGAGAACACTGCACCACTGCTTGTCCAACTTCTCCTGCCAATGGGGTGGGGTATTGAAGCTGGGTTTTTGCTGCTGAAAATACATGCACTCTACCAAGTGTGCCACTGTCATCTTTATAGAAGAATGGCTTGTGATGATAAAGTTATTGATAAAGCAAAAATGTTAGTCAGCCCTACATGTTTCTTGAAAATACAATGATTTAATCACTTGCCATTGACATTCTTTTTAGCATTTACTTGATTTATGTAAATCAATGTATTTCTGTTCTTGAACTTTATTTTTCTTTTCATTTTTATTCAACTTAAAATTGGTGCATGGTGTTGAAACATTTTAGAATTATCATAATATCACAGTTATACGTATGTGTAAGACTCACCTCCTTTACTGCCAAAGATCAAGAGATCTTTCTACCTTCACCCCACAGTTGTCTATTTTTTTTAACCATAGCACTGATCACCTCTGGCTTATAGTGGTACAGGAAATTGAACCTAGGACTACAGAGTCTCAGGCATGACAGACTGTTTGCATAACCATTATGCTATCTACCCCTGCCCGGAGTTGTCGTAATTTTCAATCTAAGAGGGAATAGATTTATTATTAAGTTTTGCAAGACTGTTAATTTTAGTTGTCTTCCACATATGGGTGAAAATGTCTAGCAGTGTTCCTTGTTGGGGATAAGTTAATGAAAGCACCCTAGAATTAGTGTGCAGAGAAAGGATTTGAGCTCGGCACTGGGCATATGCAGCTATGAATGTTATGGGGTGTAACCTCCACCCTAGTTCTCATGGCCAGTGAATTGTGTTTGTCGCAGAATGAAGTCTAGGGGGCTGGGCATGATGTCCCAGCTGAGCCCACATTTTATACCATGTTCAAGGACCGCGTTCCCATGACAAAGTGTCACTCTACTGAGTGAGTCATCTCCCAGAACCAGTCTTTCACTTTTACATGTATTTAATGGCCTCCAGTTCCATGACCACCACCACCACAAGAGCACTGCTCAGTTCTGACTGACGGTGGTGCAAAGGGATTGAACCTGGGACTTTGGAGCCTCGGGCATGAGAGTCTTTTGGCATAACCATTATGCTATCTACCTTTCACCCAGTTCCATTAATTTTGTTCCATCACCTTTTGTTAATGGTTAAGTGTCAAAGGGCATCTAGTTTGATTCTATACTTTAGATATTTTGAATGATTCTACTAAAAATATAAGGTACCCCACCAATGTGTCCTGGAGCTCTGCTTCCCCAGAGCCCTGCCCCACTAGGGAAAGAGAGAGACAGGCTGGGAGTGTGGATCCTCCTGTCAACGCCCATGTTCAGCGGGGAAGCAATGACAGAAGCCAGACCTTCCACCTTCTGCATCCCACAGTGACCCTGGGTCCATGCTCCCAGAGGGATAGAGAATGGGAAAGCTGTCAGGGGAGGGGATGGGATACGGAGTTCTGGTGGTGGGAATTGTGTGGAGTTGTGCCCCTCTTATCCTATGGTTTTTGTCAGTGTTTCCTCTTTATAAATAATTTAAAAAACGAATATAAGGTATTGATGCTCTTTAAATTGGGTTTTCATGCACTTTATATAAATGTGTTGAGGTAGTACTTAAAGATGTAAGGCATTTTCCTTTTCATTTTTAGAGGAATTATCAATGCTTCCTATAAGGGTGGCGCTCACCAAGCAGTTCCTTTTCTCTCCAGCTTCTCTGGTCTTTGTAGTTTCTGATCTTGTTTCCTCGGTCTCTCTGCCTGATTTTGGGGTGATTCTTTGCTTTGTTCCTGCCACATGGGTTATCACTGAGGCTCGGTGTCTGCGTATTTCACTGCTGCTCGTGACCTTTTTTACTGACAGAGAGTAATAGAGGGCGGACGGGGAGGTAGAGAGGAACCTGCCACACTGCTTCAGCACTCAGGAAATTCCCCCTTGCAGGGGAGGGGTGGGGACTTGAACCTGGGTCTTTACGTCTGGTGAAATGTGTTTTCTACTGAGTGCACTACCACTGTCTTCCCTGAGGTAATGCCTCAGGGTGGTTTCGATTTGCCTTTCTCGGATGCTATTTCCAGTATCATTCATGTGTGAGTTCACCATTATGATGCCTACTTTGGAGAAGTCTGCTCAGTTCATCTGCCCATTTTTTATTTTGTTTTGTCTTATTACTTTTTGTTGTAGCTATTGAGTTGTATGATTTACTTGCATATGCTGAATAATACCACATATGCGGTATGTGATGTGCAGATACATTCTCCTAATTACTAGGACCTTTGTTATTATTGTCATCATTGTGTGGTTTCTTTTCTATTTACAGAGGTTTTTAAGCATTATTTATTTTTAAATATATTTTATTGATTTTAATCAAAGAGAAGAAGAAATGGAGAGAGCTCAGAGCCTTGTTCTCAGCTCTGGCTGACGGTGGTGCTGGGAATTGAACCTGAGACCTAACGGCCTGAGGCATGAAAGTCCTTTGCAGAACCATGATGCTGCCTCTCTCTCCCTACCCCTCTTGCTATTTTTAAAAGCTGCTTTTCTTTTCATGAATCAAACAGGAAGGGTTGCGGGTTGTGAGTGGTTCAGGTAGGCGTGTGGTGCTGGTGTTTGCACTGCACCGTGAGGGTCCCGGGCATGAGTCCTGCTGGGTGCCCCCTCCGTGCCGAAGCCCTGATCCTCACAACCTTGCGGGTTTGATGTGGATTTGCATCTCCCAGTACACTTCTGATATTAAGTTCCTGAAGACGATCACATGTTTTCTCCCGTGTGTTTTGTGGTTTTAGCTCTACTAACTGAGTCCATAGGACTTTTTGAGTTTAAATTAAACTTTGTATACGGTGTTTTTTAATCTTTATTTATTTATTGAACAAAGACAACCAGAAAGCGAGAAGAAGGGGGGAGATAGAGAGGGAGACACCTGCAGCCCTGCGTCACCACTTGAAAAGCTTTCTGCCTGCAGGCTGGGGCCCAGGCTTGTACCCGGGTCCTTGTGCACTGTCACAAGTGTGCCAACCAGGTGCACCACCACCCGGCCCCTGGATTTTTTTTTTTTTTTTTGCAGGTGCTGCTCCAATTTTCCCAGCTGTCTTTGCTGACAAAGCTTCCTTTTCCTCATGGCACTGTGTGAGCTGTTCCGTGGTGGACTCCATGTCCACTTAGTGTCCGTTTGCTTCCAGCCTCTCTTTCAGGCCTTTGACTGAAGTGCTTATTTTTGTCCCCAATAGTAAATGATGTAACCGTGACTGATTTGCAGCGTGTTTTCATGGTAGGAATCATGATGCCTCTGTTTTTCTCTTCTTTCAGAATTGCCTTGACTATTTGTAGTCTCTGGTGGTTCCATACAAATTTTAGAGTTTTCCATCCTGTTTCCTTGGAAAAGGCATTGGGAGTTGCAGTAGAGACGTCTGGTTTCCTGGTGGCTCTGAGTCTGTTAGAGCGGGAGTCTGGGGTGCACAGTCTGTGGGTGGGGAGATTCCGCTTTGCACTTTGACTTTTTTTAATCCCCGTACGTTCCCTAAAATTTTCATGTTCCGTTTCAAAGAGAGGTAAAGGACTGATAAAGCAAAAGGCTGTGGGTGAGAAACCAAAGGCAAGTCTGTGCTTATAGCGCACTTCTTTGAGGATGCAGAAAACATTCTTACACAGAGGCACAGAGGCCTGGAACATGCTAGGCCAAGTGTCATTAGGGAGAAATGTGTGACAGTAACACTTAACAAGTCCCATTGTTGGCACTTGTGAATGTTTGGATTTTCCCCTCAGTTTATAAAGCAGGTTGCATCCCTTCCTACTCTGAGAAGTTGAGCTTTGTACCATATTTGTTGAGATGTTTACCCTTTCCTGCTTCTACTCCTTAGTCGGCTGGTCACCCAAGCCACCTGTTTCCTCACTAATCAGCTTCTTTTCACCTTAGAAGACAGCTCACAGCCAGGACAGTGACTCATCAGACAGAGGATGTGTCTTGCAAATGTGTGGCCCTGAATTAGTCCCCAGACCAGACATAATAAAGCAGCGAAAACAAACTAGTCAGGATCTTGCTCAGTGTCTCTGCTCACTGGCACAGCGGTAAATAAGTAACACAATTGATCTGGGCAGTTGCTTCAGCAGTGGAGCGCTGGGTGCGAGTCTGCATTCAAAGTGCTGATCAGGCAACAGGACACAGACAAACAGCTCAGATAAGCTTCCCGATGCCCATTACTCTGCACCAGCGCATCTCATCTCCTGCTTTCAGATTGTCGTCTCAGTTCTGCATGTGCATTGCAATGTGTTCTTGGCGTTCACAGCTAATCTCCTGCATAGGCATCTAGCCTCTACATGGAAAGACCATAGGTGGTCTTGACCTTAACATTCAAGGTGAGCCTACGATTTAGTTGAGAGTAACATAGAGAAGAGAACAGTCATTTAAACATAGTAGGTGTGTATGCAGGTGTGTATCACAAGGGGCTGGGCGGTGGCACACCTGGTTGAGCGCACATGTCACAATGCACAGAGACCTGGGTTCAAGCCCCTGGTCCCCACCTGCGGGGGGGGGGGGGAAGCTTCCCAAGGGCTGCAGGTGTCTCTGTTTCTTTTCTATCACCTTCCCGTTGGTTTCTGGCTGTCTTTATCCAGTAAATAAAGAAAGATGGGGAGTCGGGCGGTGGCGCAGTGGGTTAAGCGCACGAGCCGCAAAGCACAGGGACCGGCGGAAGGATCCCGGTTCAAGCCCGGCTCCCCACCTGCAGGGGAGTCGCTTCACAGGCGTTGAAGCAGGTCTGCAGGTGTCTGTCTTTCTCTCCCCCTCTCTGTCTTCCCCTCCTCTCTCCATTTCTCTCTGTCCTATCCAACAATGATGACATCAACAATAATAATAACAATGAAAAACAAGGGCAACAAAAGGGAAAAATAAATAAATAAATAAACACAAACAATTAAAAAAAAAGAAGATCACAAAAAAAAGGAAAGCTTTGGGAGTGGTGATTTCTTGATGTCTCTATCAAATAAATAAAGATTATAATTTTAAAAGTATATCAATAGATGAATGATAGTAAATGCATATCAGGAGTAGAAAATGAAACCAGAGACTATTTTGCCTTATTATATATAATTTATTATATTATCACATTTATATTAATTATAATTATATTAATTTATTATATTCTATATATATATTTGACACCTTTTCAATGTGTCTTCAACTTTTAACTCACAAACATTTGCTAACTATTAAATGGAGGGTCTCCTTTCCTTTTGTAAAGTCACTGAGAATTATACACTCTGCAATTCAGGACAGAAAAGCAATCAATTGTAAATCCCCAAATGAGGCAAGCATCCAATATAGGATTGTTCCAACCGGTGAAATTCTGATGTGTTTGTTTATCTTCTTAATACCTTTAAACATACAGTGTGAAGGTCTGTTGACTCTATTGATCACAGTGTGTCCTGTGGAGCTCTGTGTTACTCTCAACTAAATCGTAGGATCACCTTGAATGTTAAGGTCAAGACATGGGAAAGGTTAAAACTTCTTGATTGACAAGCAGTTATTTCTTTCATGAGATTAAGTTTCCACTAAATCACTGTCACTGATTTTCTTCTGCCAAAAGTTATAAACCTTGTCCAAAAACCCATAGCAATTGAATGAGAATAAGGGATAGAAATAAATGAAATAAAACCATAAGAGAATTGCCGAAGTAATCAGACTTCCTTTGAAGGGATATTGCATCTCACCTTTTGTTTGTTTTAAGAATTTTCCCATCAGACATTCATATTTTCTAACATCTAAAGTACAATTATGAAACTGACTTCTTGCACAGTGACATAGAATTATATGGGAAAATGTCTTTTAAACATTGGATCATGTCAGTTTCTTTCTCAAAAAAGTTCTGGAATTTGATTGTGAGGTAACTTTAGACGACACTTGAAAGACTAAAAAAATGCTTATTTTGAAGAAAACTGATTGAATATCTCTTTTATTTATGTCCTGAAGCTGAATTTTCAGATAAGCAAGCAAGCAAAGCACCAATAAAACGAAAATAACGAGCACCAGACCGCATTTCCATCAGAGATTCCTGCAGGCAGACAACACTGCCATTTTGGGCTTATTATAATGTTGGTGTTTTAAGCCTCAGTAAACATGAATATCCACTCTGATTATGATTCCGCAGACTGATGCACTCGTCTGACTGGGTCTCTACATTCAGACCAGGCAGGGCTGAGGCCAGCTCCCAAAGTGAACTAAACCTCTCCCTCAACTTGCCGGTTGTCACAGTGGTGCGCACACGTGGTTATGATCACAGACACTGAGACTGTGACTTAGAAGTACATATAGTCATGCTCTTCACATTAGTCTCCAGAGGAGCTGATTAAACGAGTTACTTGAAAGGGGCATAAACACTTTAAAAGCAAATACCAGAAAACCAGAACATCTATTGAAATGGAATTTGTAGTTAATTTATTTCAACATTAGCTAAAGTAATTGACCTTCACACTAAGACAAATAAGTGTTTAGAGATAAAAATAAATCTTTTTTTTTTTAAATTTTTGCCTCCAGGGTTATCGCTGGGGCTTCGTGCCTGCACTACGATTCCCCTGTCCCTGGAGGCTTTTTTTTTTTTCCATTTTGTTGCCTTTGTTGTGTATCCTTGTTGTTGTTGTTATTGTTGTTGTTGTTGCTGTCATTGTTGTTGGATAGGACTGAGAGAAATGGAGAGGGGGGAAGAGAAAGACAGACACCTGCAGACCTGTGAAGCGACTTCCCTGCAGGTGGGAGCCAGGGGCTAGAACCAGGATCCTTACATGGGTCCTTGTGCTTTGCGTCACGTGTGCTTAACCTGCTGTGCTACCGCCGGCCACAAATCATTTATTTTCTATAGTTATTATACAATTTAACAGGAAATTATTTTCTATTCTATTCAAAATTGAAAATGCTGACTTTGGTTTTAAAAACAGCCCAAATTACAGTATGTTTACTACATAAATTATAGAAGAATGGCTTGTCATTAATACAATGATAACTTCAACGTAATTTCTTTATTACATATTTATGCTATGTGAATATGCATTCAGATTAATCCAAGTGATTTTGCATAAGTCATTCTCCTCTCAGAATATCTCTCCGATGATTAGTTTGTTTCTACAAGTACTCATTCATTAATTCATTCATTTATTCATGGGAAATCTGTCTGGATTTCTCAAAGCAGACAATGTAGGTGTTTAATGTAAATTTTTAAGTTGGAATTTAATTGAATCTTCATAAGGATTTGCATTTCAGATATAGTGGTAAGTGGCATGTTGTTCTTAACTTGCAAATGTCCCTGATAAATTATGAATGAGCTGTTTTCTCAAATGTGTGAATAATGAGGAAGAATCAGATTCCCAGATGATTGGTTGAGTCTGTCTATTAAACTCTACTAAACCAGTAGATCATATGAGAAGTCATGTAACACATATATCTCAGATTCTTTTAGTTCACCACTAGTGAGCACCAGGGCAACAGATAACTTAAACTTTACAGCCAAACAGATCAAATCAGGTCTCCCATTTAGTAGCCGTGCTCCCTTAGACTGAATAATTCATTTTTTCTGGTTCATATTTTTCAGTAGATGAATAAGGTTCTCATTGGACTATTCTAAAATCTCAAATTGGTTATAGAGACATCAATTAAGTCAAATAAAATGGAGAGGCATGTTATGCGGTGCATAGCAATTAGATCATTAGTGTGTAGTGAGTATTTGATAGATTAGTTGACCAGAAATTGTCAAGGTAATGTGAAAAACAGTAAACAGTTATATAATGAAAATAACAGAAAGTTAAGTCTGGGGAATTGATATATATATATATATTTTTCCAGCAAGAACCTATGAAAGGGGTAAGATAGATGTTCACAAAGTAGTGTAATGACACTGTCACACATGCACCCAGGGCTGGTGCTCCTGTCTGTTTCTCTCACTCCATCGGAATGAAAAAAGTGGCCCAGAGATGGAATCATGCATGCACAAGGCCCTGGACACACACACACATTAGAGCTAAATCTGGGAGAATGATTTCCTCTGACACAACTTATTCAGCAATAAATATTTACTTGGAAATAGAAAGAAAACTCTTTGCAGAGCTCTGAATGTGTAGAAAGAAGAGTTTCAAACTGAGATGCCGAGGGAATTACCACCTATGTGGCAGTCATTCAAAACATTATAATATTCAGTGTAAATTAAAAGTTTGTAATTCGAGTTCTCAAGATAAATTAAGAAGTATTTGAGTTGAAGAAACCAGAAAAAAAAAGACTTTAACAATAATTTTCAAGAGTTAAAAAATTAGAATCCGGAGAACTCACATACAAGCAAGACTCACTATCTGCCACCTTGCACAAAGTTACTTAACCTCAAACTTGGTTGGACGTGTTGTAGATAAAGTTCTCTAAAATGGAATTAGTTAGTAATAATATGGACTCCCACTTTTTCTAGTAAGAAAAAAAAATAGAGGCACCCCCAGGGGAGAGCCATGGCTGATTAGAAACAAGTCAGCTTCTCTCCATTAAAATAACCAAGGTTTCGGAAAGTCTGGCGGTAGCACAACGGGTTAAGCTCTTGTAGCACAAAACGCAAGGACAGGTGTGAGGATCCTGGTTTGAGCCCCTGAGCCCAGCTCCCCACCTGCAAGGGAGTCGCTTCACAGGCGGTGAAGCAGGTCTGCAGGTGTCTGTCTTTCTCTCCCCGCTCTCTGTCTTCCCCTCCTCTCTCCATTTCTGTCCTATCCAACAACGATGACATCAATAATAACTACAACAATAAAACAACAAGGGCAACAAAAGGGAATAAATAAATACTTTTTTTAATTTTAAAAAATAACCAAGGTTTCAACAGTATGTCACTACGAATGCCAACACATCGCACCTATGAGAAGAGTGCACATGACTTCTTGAAGATGGCTGAGTGCAAGTGGCCAGGAGGACGGCAGTGGGCTACCCCAGTGAAAGGCAGCTTTGCACAGCCAGCAGCATCATTTTGCTGCAGCTTTTAACCAACAGCTGGGAACCCCTGGCTAGCTAGCAAGCCCAAAGCTGCCATGACCAGCAAATACAAGGCCGTCTACCCGGGGGACCCCTCAGCAGGAGCTCAGGAGGGCACTGGAAGCGGGTGGACATCTTCCTGGCAAATAATGGGACTTAACTCGGGAATGCAAGTATGGTTGAATCTGTGTGAATCAGCCAATGTTATTTATATATCACTCACAAGGGGAAGACAGAGCATGACTTCTCTCAATGGACGCTGAAGTGTCATTCAACTTCTTCTTCTAGCGTTTGCCCTTCTTCCGCAGCCAGTCAACAGCGTCAGGTTGAGCCTGATGTCAAGTTTCGAGACCCCCTTTGAATCTGGAGAGGTGGCAGTCGTTGACTCTGTGGGTCATAGTCTGTCTGGAGCCGCAGGGGCAGTTCATTCAACAAGGTTCAACATCTATTTGTGACAAAGAAAGAAAAAGAAATTGAGAACAGGAAGTAGATAGCATCATGGTTATGCAAAGACACTCTCAGCCTGAGCCTCCAAAGTTCCAGATTCAGTCCCCAGCACCACCATAAGCCAGAGCTGAGCAGTGCTCTGGTAAAAAAATAATAATAATAAATAATAAATTAATAAATAATAAAAACTAATAAAGAAACCTGAATTTTCATGAGCATATGAACTGAATATCATTCCTTAGTTCTGTGATTTTTAGTTTGTGATTGTATTTTTATATCCTGAATTTTATATGGAACTTTTACATAGAAATTTATAACTCTAATTAAACTGCCACTTTCCTTTATTGTCCTGAAGGTGCTTCCTTCATGTGACTTGAACGGGTCTGAAACTTCCAACTGCCAGCCATATGTCTTTTACCTCCCCTTTGTCCTAGAGAATCTAGGACTTACATCGCTCTGCTTGATGTTCTTTTAAAAGACACACACACACACACACACACACACACACACACACACACACATCTATATCTATAGATATATATCCAAACCCTTTATTGGTCTAATATAAACATGGATTACAGAACAGTTATCACATGAGTACATTTTCTTAAGTGACCAACATGAGTGTCTGTTCACCATTTCCATCACCAGCTGAAGCCTCCACCCCCCGACACTCTCATCTTCATTGGTCCTAGAGTCTTGTTTGAGACAGTCTCCAATTCTGTGATAAGAATCTCACAGTGAGAGACCCACTCAGATCTTCTATGTCTCTCCCATGTGTGCAGGTCATTCAGAAATTTTCCTGTTTTCATCTTATCAGTCTGCTTAATTGCCTAGTTGTCAGTGTTGAATAACCCAGAGGAACAGACATGGATTTCTTCCCAGCCTCCCCAACTATCTTCTTTAAAGTCCAAATTCACTTTTAGAAACAATTTTGTGTAGAATTTCACATTTATCCTGTGTGTGCATTCGTGTGTGATCTGAGTGACTGAAGAGTGAATCATACAGGGGCCTGGGCACCTGGGCTGTACACAGGGATAAGCTCACATGGTGCAAAGCTCAGGGACCTGCTCAAGGATCCATGTTTGAGTCCCAGCTCCCCACCTGCAGGGAGCTCGCTCCACAGCCAATGAAGCAGGTCTGCAGGTATTTATATTTCCCTCTCTGTCTTCCCCTCTTCTCTCAATTTCTCTCTGTCCTATCCAACAGCAACAACAGTGGACAAAGTGGCCATCGGAGCTGTGGATTCATACTACAGGCACCCAGCTCCAGCAATAACCCTGGATGCAAAAAAAAAAAAAAAAAGAATAAATTATACACAGCATGGTCCTTTATTCTGAAACAGGGAACAATTCCTATGAAGTGTGGTGGCATCCTCAACAAAATTGCATTTAAATAAGCAAAAATCAAACTTGATTTCAAATTACATTAAATTGGATGAAAAATTATCTGATATTGCTCCAGATCTGAAAGTTTGCTCTCAGCTGCTTCTGAGTTTTAACACCACTGAGGATAAGACCTTTTGTCTGTGAAATGCCTTTCATTTAGTGCATGTCACACTATTGTTCCTACTGCTTGTGTTTTCCCTGTTGGTACTATTATTTTAATAAAAGCTAAAAATCCTCCATTTAAAGAGGGAAATACATTTTAAATTAATTACCTGGGTACAGGCTTCATTTAAGGTTCCAAGATTTGGGTAGGCAGGTGGTTGTTTGTGTTTATTGTCCTGTTTCTGTTGCAAATAGTCACGAGTAGCTACAAGTTTAAGGCCAGCGATCATCAGCGAATGTTTAGTCTTTCTCTCAATCATTTTGCTGACTCTGATACTTCTGCCACCCATTCGGAGCCTTGTGATTACATTAAATCACACAGAAATCAGGAAAATGTTCCCATTTGAAGCACGGGCAGTCTTCAATTTGTCTACAGTCCTAATTAACCCTCATTATATAATGAATCCTAACCCGTGCCGTAGGGATTAGGGAATAGAAATAGTTGAAATAGGAAGTTAGGAAACAGAAATAATTCTACCAACCACCGATGGAATTTAGAATGGTAATAAATGTCAGCCTTATTAATATAAGATTAATGATAAGATTGTGTTGTCATCTTAGTAAGAAAAGAAAATAATGTTTTCTATGTTACTGAATATATATGTTTTTTAATTATATATATATGTATATATATAATTTTATTTATAAAAAAGGAAACACTGACAAAACCATGGCTAAGAGGGGTACAACTCCACACAGTTCCCACCACCAGAACTCCGTATCCCCTCCCCTCCCCTGATAGCTTTCCTATTCTCTATCCCTCTGGGAGTATGGACCCAGGGTCGTTGTGGGATGCAGAAGGTGGGAGGTCTGGCTTCTGTCATTGCTTCCCTGCTGAACATGGGTGTTGACAGGTGGATCCATACTCCCAGCCTGTCTCTCTCTTTCCCTAGTGGGGCAGGGCTCTGGGGAAGCAGGGCTCCAGGACACATTGGTGGGGTTGTCTGTCCAGGGAAGTCTGGTCAGTGGTAGCATCTGGAGCCTGGTGGCTGAAAAGAGAGTTAACATACAAAGCCAAACAAATTGTTGACCAACCCTAGACTTAAAAGCTGGAATAGTGCAGATGAAGAGTTGGGGGGGGGGTCCTCCATTTTGTAGATAGCTAGTAGGCATATTTTAGGTATATTCCAAAGGGCCTGTGAACTGGGTGGTGTCACATCTGGTTGACCACACATATTACAATGTGCAAGGATAGGGGTTCAAGCCCATGGTCCCCACCTGCAGGGGGAAAGCTTTGTGAGTGGTGACACAGTGTTGCAAGTCTCTCTCTCTCCCTCTCTCTCTCTGTCTCTATCACCCCTTCTCTCTTGATTTCTGGATGTCTCTATCAAATAAATAAAGATAATTTTAACAAAGCAACTATATATAATTTAAATGAAGAAATAAATATATTTGTCTTTATATTAATGACAAGTAATATATTTCTCTTTAGGAAATTCAACTTCATGTAGATACCTTCTGTATATTTAAAGATAAAAATGTCATTAATAATTTAGCACATTTTTTTTAATTCAAAGACAAATTTGTATAAAATGTCATTTCCTTAACACTAAAATAAAACTTTTGCTATGGGTAGATAGTTTTTCCTTCTCAAATCTTCTTGAATTGGTAAAGGAATATTTACTGTTTAAATAATTCACAGTAATTACTTGTATAATTCTAATTATACTAGTACAATTTACTTATTGTAAATTTATTATACTAGCACAATTTACTTATTGCAAATTTCTTATACTAGCACAATTTACTTATTATATGGTGTCACATCTTATTCCTGAGGAAAAAAGCCTTTAAAGTTTCCTATAAGATAAATTTAGCAGCAATGCACTCTGTTCATCTGGAACCATCCTCAGTTTTGAAGGGTGCTTTTTGTGAAGATAGAATCCTCACTTAACATTTCTTTTACTTTCTTCAGTTGAGTACGACATTCTCCAGCCTCAGAATCGCCAGCATTTCTGAGGTAGAGTCGGCTGTCACTGTCAGGGTGACTGTAAGACACATGGACTTTTCTTGCTGTTTGCAGGGTCCTGGCCTTTTAATACCAGGCTTTGATGGTTATGGGTAAGCTAGTTTCACGGGTACTCTATTCTAGCTCTTTCAACTTCAGGATGTGTGGATTTCTATTTCCTCATATTCGGGAGAGTTTTTGACATAATTGTTTTTCTGCCTTACTTTTCATTATTATTCTCTTCCTCTTCCCTCCTCACCCCCTACTGTCTCTCCGCTTTGCCCTGTGATCAAGTATGCTTATCTTGGGTACTAACAATGCCCTACAGTTCTCTAAGTTTCTGTTCATTTGTTTCATTGGTTTTACTTCTCTGATCCTCAAATTGCATAATCTCTATCAATTTAAATTTGTTGGTTTTTACTCTTGATAGCTCAAAACCTACAATTAATCCTCTGCAGTGATTTATTTCAGTTATAGTCCAATTGAACACAGAATTTATACTTGCATCTTATTTTAAAAATTATTTCGGTTTTAATTAATGTTACTTATGAGACAATGCCCTCCAAATGCCTGTCTTAATCATTCTACTGTATCTTTTAGTTCCTTAAAAGCATTTATAGTCAGTCACAAAGTTTTGTGTGTGACATTCATCTGCTTAGTCTAATACCTGGATCTACTCAAGAGAAATTTCTATTGTCTGGTTTCCTTTTCCATTCTGTAGGTCACACTGTCCTAGTGCTTCTATTTTATTTTATTTTATTTTATTTTATTTTATTTTATTTTATTTACCTGAGCATCGCTTTGCTTTGGCTGATGGTGGTCCTGGAGACTGAAGCTGGGATCTAGATGTCGCAGGTATGGAAGTGTCAGCATAGTCATTACACTTTCTCCCTGGCCTGAAAGTGAATATTTTAGGTAATATTTGGTAACCATTTTATGATATCTTCATGTCTTCTCTTTCTGCACGGGATTTGACTTCTGTTTATTTGTTAATGTATTTGTTGAGTGACGTATCTGAACTATTTAAAGTGGAATCAGCTTCTTCTGCAGGTTACAACCTGCAATGTTGCTCAGGGAGTGAAATCTTTTTTTTTTTTCTGCCTCCAGGATTATTATTGGGGCTCGATGCTTGCACCACAAATCCACTGCTCCTGGAAGCTATTATTTCCCTTTTGTTGCCCTTGTTGTTTTATCATTATTGTGATTATTATTGTTGTTATTGCAATCATCATTGTCAAACAGGACAGAGAGAAATGGAGAGAGGAGGGGAAGACAGAGAGGGGGAGAGAAAGACAGACACCTGCAGACCTGCTTCACCGCCTGTGAAGCGACTCCCCTGCAGGTGGGGGGCCGGGGCTCCAACCAGGATCTTTAGCCAGTCCTTGTGCTTTGCGCCACATGCTTTTAACCCTCTGTGCTACCACCCAACCCCCAAGGGATCTTTTATCTCTTTGACTTCCCACTACTCTGCCCAGAGATATCACGGTTCATTTGGTGCTTCCTGCTTCTAGCGGTGTTACAATAGATTAATAGACTGAGAGTTTCTTTATTCAGCATTGATCTCACTTGTACATTTCTGTCCAATCAGATCCAGTTAAAACTGAGCTCCTTTGCAAGGGCTGAATTCTGTACCAACACCTGTCATTTCCTCTATGCAAAGGTGGCCTCTTCTTAGATGGACCTGTCTCCGGTTCATTCTGTTAAACAGTCTAACAACTGATGTGATGCTACCAATCTCTGCTTATTATTCACCAATAAAGAGCGTCATTTAAAAAAAAAACACTCTTAAAACTGAAATTCCTTGTGCTGTGTTCTACATAGAGTCAAACATTTAAGGGGAGAAGACAGAACACCTTCTTTACATCACCTGAGCAAGAATATCTTAGCCACAGTTCCGCAGTTAGAGACAGTGACAACAGTCTTTTATTGCTTTGTTTTACTAATTCATTTCTGAATAATGTGCTCATTCCTTCAGTATGTTGTCGACTGGTTAGTAACCCCTGGCTTATGTTTTTTCTTCTATCCATAGAAATCCTGTCCTTTCAGCAGAGAAATCCTTCTGAATTTGTAAGGCAACAAATTTGTCAGCATTTACAAAACCACCCCTTTAATTCATAGTAAGTTCAGCAGTCACACAGTGACTCATTTGGTAGAGCACACTTGTTAACTCGTAGAATGACCCAAGTTCAAGTCCTCAGTCCCCACTTGCAAGGGGGAAGCTTCATGAGAGGTGGGGCAGTGTTGTAGGTCTCTCTTCTGTGTCATTATTTCTCTCCGTCTCTCATCTTGTATCAAAAGAAAGAGGAGCAGAAATGATAGCCAGAAAATGGTGGTGTTGTACAGGCACTGAGTTCTAGATACAACCCTGATCACAAAAACAGAAAGACAAACATAGTGGATAAAACATTAGCCTCTCAGGAGTCCCAGGCATCACATGTGTCTGGAGATATCCTGGTTCTCTCTCCTCCTCTTTCCCTAGATCAGCAATTTATAAATAAATATTTAACAGATTTTCAGTGACAACTTTATTTCATCTTTCCAAAGCATTTAGCTTTCATACTCACCTGATTTAAAAATATATATTAGTTCAAATTGTTCTAAAAATGTGTTAACTGTTATGAGAAGCACACTGTCAAACTTATTTTTGGTATAAACATAATTCAGTACTTTGTGAGGAATTGGAAATAAACTAATGTGAAGACACATGCTTCTAAAATTCACATGCTCCTGAAGCATGACTGTGATTCATAAATGAACTACAGGAACAGGAGAGGTGGGCGAATCACACAGATCCCTCTGCTAAGTACAGAAATGATTAGCTTTTGGTTCTAGAAAAAAGTCTGCTCATCAGTGGTGGCACTGGGAAAACAGTAATATAGAGATACTTCAAGTAAGAGAAAAATGACAAGCACCTGATATTATAAAGATCACATGGCCATGCTTACTTGAACATTACTAGACTGTGTTTCCTGCCAACAAGTTTAAAAAATAGAAACTTAGTTTATAAACTAAACTCTTTTGATTGATTGAATGATTTAATAATGAAGGACAAGACCTTAGGATAAGGGGCACAATTCCACACAGTTCCCACCACCAGAACTCCGTATCCCGTCCCCTGCATTGGCAGCTTTCCTGTTCTTTATCCCTCTGGGAACATGGACCCAGGGTCACTATGGGATGCGGAAGGTAGAAGTTCTGGCCTCTGTAATTGCTTCTCTGCTGGACCTGGTTGTTGGCAGGTCAATTCATATCCCCAGTCTGAGAAACAAAATGCTTACTGCACACTAAGCCTGCCCCAATCTCATGCAAACATTTATCTTGTGAAATTTGTAAACTTGTATAGGAAGGAAGAAAAAACTTCAATTCAAAAGCAAAAAATAAAAAAAATAATCTAGACAAGCTTTTATATAGAAACAAAACTTGCACAAGGACCCAGGTTCGAGTCCCTCGTCCCCACCCACTGGAGGAAAGCTCCACAGGCAGTGAAGAAGGCGTGCAGGTGTCTGTCTGCCCTCCCTTGTCATCTCCTCTCTGTCGCTATCCTATAGTAATAATTTAAATAAATAAATAAATAATTTTATAAGAGAAACAAACTTTTGTAGGGGCGGGGTAGATAGCATAATGGTTATGCAAAGAGACTCTCATACCTGAGCTCTTAAGTTCAAGGTTAAATCCACTGTGCCACCATAAGCCAGAGCTGAGCAGTGCTCTGGTCTCTCTCTCTCCAAAGTAAAATTAATAAAATTAAACAATAGATATTTTTTTGTCTAGAAATAAATAGTTTCTGTGGTTGATAAAGAGTAGTGAATGATGCCTCTAGTCAGAGCAGTCCGTGTCTTCAGTCTCTAGTCCAGTCTCCCTGATTGTAGCTAGAATTCCTCGTCCATTTTAAGGCTCTCTGTGACTAGGTCAGGTAACTGGTAATTCAGGCGACTCTCCTCCCTTTTCTATTCTCACATTAATTGCTGATGATGAATCCCTTCCTTCTTCACGCCAAGTAGCTGTGACTGTGTGAATGTTTGTGCCCACTTCCCCTACTGGAATGTTTGGTTGATGTGTGGACTTCAGGACACTCGCTGAAATTCAAAAGACCTAAGCTGGAGGTGAGAGTACTCTGAAGACACATGTCTTGGGGAGATAAGAAACTGTCAACACGTGCACCATAAACCACTAGTCCCCCAGAAGATGAGTCAGCCAGGGCGAGGGAGGCCGTAGAGCAGCTGACTCACAGCTGACTCACTGGACACTGGGCTTCTTTGCAGTACACGTGGTTCATGTTTGAGCGGCAGTCAGTGCGCTGGTGTCTTCCCCTCTCTCTCTGCATTTCTTTTTTTTTTTTTTTTTTTTTTTTTTTTTTTTATTTATTTAAATTTTTAATTTAAGAAAGGATTAGTGAACAAAGGCATAAGGTAGGAGGGGTACAACTCCACACAATTCCCACCACCCAATCCCCATAACCCACCCTCTCCCATGATAGCCTTCCCATTCTCTAGCCCTCTGGGAGCATGGACCCAGGGTCGTTGAGGGTTGCAGAAGGTAGAAGGTCTGGCTTCTGTAATTGCTTCCCTGCTGAACATGGGTGTTGACTGGTCGGTCCATACTCCCAGTCTGCCTCTCTCTTTCCCTAGTCAGGTGTGTCTCTGGGGAAGCTGAGCTCCAGGACACATTGGTGGGGTCTTCAATCCAGGGAAGCCTAGCCAGCATCCTGGTGGCATCTGGAACCTGGTGATTGAAAAGAGAGTTAACATACAAAGCCAATCAATTTGTTGAGCAAACATGGATCCCAAGATTGGAATAGTGGAGAGGAAGTGTTGGGGAGGTACTCACTGCAAACTCTAGTGTAATGCTGCTTTCAGGTATATATTTTGCAGTAGTTTATGGATACGTGTGCACATACGCTCTCTCTCACAGAAACTGGTATATGTCTAGGTTATGGGACTTTGTTAGAAAGTGAACTACCTGAGATGAAATTAGAGTGTACTATAAAAGGAAAGGTCTCACCCGAGTAATGAAGCTGAAGGGTTGTCACTCCACACGTGAAGTCTCTGGATACACTCTGAGGTGAAGCATGTTGAGATGGCAATCGTTGCTTTGGTTAGGTTGTGATCGGCGGATGCAATATTATTTGGTATGGAATGGGAGAAGCATACGGGAAAGTGAGCCCTATCCAAGGGTGCCAGGACTGGGGGAAGTAGGGGCTCTATAGTGAAGATGTGAGGTTCCTGCTGTCTTAGGGTTCAAAAAGACAATCAATAGTTAATATTACCCACACATTATTTGTTAATTGGGTTAACTTTGAAAAGTCCCTTTGTTATGGTTTGCTGTACAGTACCCAGTATCTTGTATATAGCTGTGCTATTGGAAGCTTCTAATCTACTTGGTCTAGGCTTTTGAGAGAGTCCGCATATCAAATACGTAGCCTATCTATTAAAAAGATTCAGTTTGTCTTTTGAGAACCTTTGAGACATACAATTGATTTCCCCCTCTCATATTAATTAACTACTGATTTATATGACTACATTTTGCTAGGAGTGTACATAAACACCATTCCCATCACCAAAGGACCGTGACCCATCCCTCCCGCCCATTCCCACCCCCCACTGGCCCAGGAAGCTACATGTCTACTCCTCACCACTGGGTTTTTACTTTGGTGCCCTACTTACAATTTGATCAGGTCCTGCTTTTAGTTTCCCTTTCAAATCTTCTAAGTCAGCTTCTGTTGATGAGTGGGATCATCCCATACTCATCTTTAACTTTCTGACTTAGTCCACTTAACATAATTCCTTCTAGCTCTGTCCAAGATGGGTCAGAGAAGGTGAGTTCATTGTTCTTGATAGCTGCATAGTATTCCATTGTGTATATATACCACAGCTTTCTCAGCCATTCATCTGTTGTTGGGCACCTGGGTTGCTTCCAGGTTTTAGCTATTATGAATTGTGCTGCTATGAACATAGGAGTACACACCTCTTTTTGGTTGGGTGTTATGGAGTCCTTGGGGTATAACCCCAGGAGAGGAATTATTGGGTCATATGGAAGGTCCATGTCTAGCCTTCTGAGGGTTTTCCAGACTGCTCTCCACAGAGGCTGTACCAATTTACATTCCCACCAGCAATGTAAAAGGGTTCCTCTGTCCCCACATCCTCTCCAGCATTTGTTGCTGCTGTCCTTTTTGATGTATGCCATTCTTACAGGAGTGAGGTGGTATCTTAGTGTTGTCTTAATTTGCATTTCTCTGACAATCAGTGACCTAGAGCAGTTTTTCATATGTTTGTTAGCCTTTTGGATCTCCTCTGTGGTGAGTGTTTTGTTCATTTCCTCTGCCCATTTTTGGATGGGGTCATTTGCTTTTTTGTGGCTAAGTTTGCTGAGCTCTTTATATATTTTGGTGATTAGTTTCTTGTCTGATGTCTGGCATGTAAAGATCTTCTCCCATTCTGTGAGGGGTCTCTCTGTTTGTTTAATAGTTTCTTTGGATGTGCAGAAGCTTTTCAATTTGATGTAGTCCCATTGGTTTGTTTCTGCTTTGGTCTTCCTTGCAATTGGGTTTGATTCATCGAAGATATCCTTGAGGTGTAGATGGGAAAGTGTTTTACCAATGTTTTCCTCTAAGTATTTGATTGTTTCTGGTCTGACATCTAGGTCTTTGATCCATTTGGAGTTGATTTTTGTTTCTGGTGAGATAAAGTAGTTCAATTTCATTCTTCTGCATGTTTCAACCCAGTTTTCCCAGCACCATTTATTGAAGAGAGCCTCCTTCTTCCATTTAATCCTTTGGGCCCCCTTATCAAAGATTAGATGCCCATAGGTGTTGGGATTTACTTCTGGGCTTTCAATTCTGTTCCACTGGTCTGTGTGCCTATTTTTGTTCCAGTACCATGCTGTTTTGATGATGATGGCTTTATAATATAGTTTAAGGTCTGGGAGTGTGATGCCTCCATTTCTGTTTCTTTTCCTCAAGATGGTTTTGGCAATTCTAGGTGTTTTCAGGTTCCAGATAAATGATTGTAGTGTTTGTTCTATTCTCTTAAAGAAGCTTGGTGGAACTTTGATGGGTATTGCATTAAATTTGTATATGGCTCTGGGGAGAATGTTCATTTTGATGATATTTATTCTTCCAATCCATGAGCATGGGATATCTTTCCATTTCTTGGTATCAGTTTCTATCTCCTTGAGTAGCGACTCATAGTTTCTCTCTCTGCATTTCTATATGAAATGCCAGCTCTCAGCGTGTGTAAGCCCGTCACTAAACAGAAAGGCAAAAAAAAAAAAAAAAAAAAAAAGGAAAGGAGGAAAGGAAAAGGAAAGTAAGGGAGGAGAAAAGTCTTTTAAAAATTTTATGAATTTTTAAGTTAATTAATTAATTTCTTTTTACCAGAGCACTGCTCAGCTCTGGCTTATGCTGGTGCAGGGGATTGAATTTAGAACTTTGGAGCCTCAAGCATGACAGTCTCCTTGCATGACCACCATGCTATCTGCCCTCCACCTAAGAAAGAAAGTCTTCATCAAATTAAAAATAAATGTATATATATATTTATTTATTATTGGATAGAGACAGAGAACAATTGAGAGGAGAGAAGAAGACATAGACATAGAGATAGGCACCTGCACCCTGTTTCACCGCTCATGAAGCTTCCCCCTGTAGACTGGGGCCTTGAACCTGGGTCCTTGTGCACTGTAATGTGTGCGCTTAACCAGCTACACCACCGCCTGGCCCTGTCATCAAATATTGAAACGTCAGTATCTTCATTTAGAATATCCAAGCTGCCAGAACTCTGAGAAATGTGGCCCTCTTGCTTGCATGCCACCTAATCTGTGGCATTTTGTTAAAGGCAGCTAGAGCGAGCTCATAAAATAAATAAAGAAACAAAATAAGATATGCAGGCACTGTGTGAGTCTTTGTGGGGAGGTAGGCGGAGGCCTTCCATGTGAATTCTGAGGAGGGCAGCTAATGACTGTGCTGCAAGAGGAGCTTCTGTTTCCGAACTTGGGCCTCACACTTAAGACGAACTGGATGGGAGAAGGCAGCAGTTAGGGGCTGCTGGAAATGTTAGCAAGAAGATTCTAGGAGGAAGAGCTCACAGATGAAAATTAACATCTACTGGATGTAAGCTTTGGGCAGAGATTCTTAAACATTGTTTTTATGTCCTTTCGTCTTTTGAATAATTCAAGCAAGCTTATAGCAGTGGGGTTGAGAAACATGTCAATGACACTTAAGAGACCATGTAAACAGGAATTGCTGTACAGAATTTTCATAGCACTAAGTAAACATATATATATATATATATATATATATATATAGAGAGAGAGAGAGAGAGAGTGATACTTTCTGTTACTAAAAGAGAGTCTTAAATTTTTAGCTAAGAGATGGTCGTATAGCTGGTTTTCTTTCTTCTTTTTTCCCTCCTTATAATTAGAAGACTTATCCATGTCAGAAAACTAGATTATAGAAATCTGACAAATTGCGGCCAGGTGGTAGCACACCAGGTTGACACATTATAATGTATAAGGTCCCGGGTACAAGCCCCTAGTGGTGAAGCAGGGCTGCAGGTGACTCTTTCTCTCCCTCTCTATCTTAATATCATCCCCTCTTAATATCTCTTGTCTCTTGCAAGGACCCGCAAAAAGATCCTGGTTTGAGCCCCCAGCTCCCCACCTGCAGGGGAGTCGCTTCACAGGCGGTGAAGCAGGTCTGCAGGTGTCTGTCTTTCTCTCCCCCTCTCTGTCTTCCCCTCCTCTCTCCATTTCTCTCTGTCCTATCCAATAACAAGGACAGCAGTAATAGCTACAGCAATAGGGAGCAGGGTGGTAACGCAGCGCGTTAAGCGCATGTGGCACGAAGCTCAAGGACTGGAGTGAGGATCCCGGTTCGCGTCCCCGGCTCCCCACCTGCAGGGGTGTTGCTTCTCAGGCAGTGAAGCAGGTCTGCAGGTGTCTGTCTTTCTCTTCCCCTCTCTGTCTTCCCCTCCTCTCTCCATTTCTCTCTGTCGTATCCAACAACAATGACATCAATAACAACAGTAATAACTACAACAATAAAAATAAACAAGAGCAAGAAAAGAGAATAAATAAATAAATATTTCTGTCTCTGTGCAATAATGAATATATAAAAAACATTAAAACATTTTTAAAATATTTGTTTTCCCTTTTTGTCGTCCTTTTTTATTGTTGTACTTATTATTGATGCTATCATTGCTGGATAGGACCGAGAGAAATGGAGAGAGGAGGGGAAGACAGAGAGGGGGAGAGAAAGACAGACACCTGCAGACCTGCTTCACTGCCTGTGAAGCGACTCCCCTGCAGGTGGGGAGCCGGGGGCTCGAACTGGGATCCTCACGCCGGTCCTTGCGCTTTGCAGCACGTGCGCTTAACCCACTGCACTACCGCCCCACTTCCTATTAAAACATTTTTAAAAGAATCTAAAAAATAATATAGATGAGGAAGAAACAATGAGAGTATTTTCTTCTTCTGTTTTAAGAAGCATAGGCTTGAAGAGTACAAGGAAAACAGAACAACAGTGTCAACACCTGAATATGTCTACTTTATTAATGACAGGAGTCAGTGAATTGGTAAAGGTTCAAACTACACAGAGATCTCTCGTGAGCTGACTCAATGGAAGAGAGTCTGACCGTCTGGATGGATTTGGTACAGAGCATTACTAGCCCACAGTGTGTAAACCTTACCTAACTCACTCGAGCTAAGAAGCACATATTATAATATAAGGATATTTTCACAAGAACTGATTGCATCAACTATGTTTGTAATATTAATTTAAATTATTTGGAGATGGACAGAGTATGAGCAACACGCACATTGATGAAATATGAAATTATAGCCTAGAAAATATACTAGCATATCATCCAAAAGAGTAATCAAACAAATAACAGTTTATAGTGATTTTAAAGTCACAGAAAAAAGACTTTAAACCAATGTGCGCACAGGAGACATTTGCCTGTATGATTCAGAGTTGTAGTTTGCTACTAAGTTAAAGAATATAGAACATTTAGACTTTTTTGGTGTAGAAACAAATAAATAAATATTGTTTGGTTTTGATTTTCAAAATACTTGATTTTTGGCAAAGAAAAAAAAAGATGTCTACAGCACTGACTCCTACTCATAGGACGCATGATGAATTGTCTGTGCTTACATCTCTCATATTTACTCGCGTGCATAGACACATATATATCAGAAGTTTCGGGCTGAAATGGCCAACGGCATGTGGGTTTAACAGCGATGAATACTGTAGTGAACAGCTGGAAAACAGAATTGTCGACGGCTTCTGAGACCTGATTCAGTCACATCTCTGAAGACTTCTCACACCAGCAGGCAATCTCAGAGGGCTGCAGTTTCTCCAAGAACTCAGTTGAGGTCTGTCACTAATGGAGAATAGCGAATAGCATGTGATCTGTAAGGGAGAGTTTCAATCTCCCAAGGTCACTGTCCACTTCAAAGGCTGATTGTAAACTCATCTGTGCTTCTGATCTGCTCCTGACTGTAGGATCCTATGATCTCACATGTCCTCAAACTTCAATTGCTGATTATAAATTCAGGTTGTTACACACACACACACACACACACACACACACACACACACACACACATTTTATAGTGGTGCCAGGGATTGAACCTGAATCTTTGGAGCCTCAGGCATGAAAGTCTCTTTGATAACCATTACGCTATCTACCTTGCCCAAAATATCTATTATTATTATTGGATAAAGAGAAAGATATTGAGAGGGGAAGTGGGAGATAGAGGGAGAGAGACACCTGCAGCCCTGCTTCACCACTTGTGAAGATTTCCCCCTGCCACTGGGGACCAGGGACCTGAACCTGGGTCCTTCTGCACTGTAATGTGAACACTTCTCCCCCCCTTTTGTTGCCCTTGTTGTTGTAGCCTCGTTGTGGTTATTATTATTGCCATTGTTGATGTCGTCCATTGTTGGATAGGACAGAGAGAAACAGAGAGAGGAGGGGAAGACAGAGAGGGGGAGAGAAAGACAGACACCTGCAGACCTGCTTCACCACCTGTGAAGCGACTCCCCTGCAGGTGGGGAGCTGGGGGGCTGGAACCGGGATCCCTACGCCGGTCCCTGCACTTTGCGCCACATGCGCTTAACCCACTGCGCCACCGCCCGCCCCCATGTGATGCGAACACTTAACCAGGTGCGCCAATGCCTGGCCCTTACCTGTGCCTTTGAAGGACTGACTGCAAATCAGTCATGGCCCCTTACAGGTTCAATTAATTTCCTTGCTCCCTACCAAAGAATGCTGACTAGATTGTTTACTGACTGTATTGTTGATTTACTAAAATGACTCCGATTCAGGGTCACTACATTAGGACACGCTGATCAGACAGGGTGGGGAGAAGGGCATGGTGTCGTCACCTACTTTCCCAGCATATCCTTCTCAGACTTAATATGTTCACCAAACTGGAAACTGTGAATGCCTCCTGCTCTTTTCCCCTTACCTTTCTTTTTCTTTCCTTTTCTTTCTTTCTTTCTTTCTTTCTTTCTTTCTTTCTTTCTTTCTTTCTTTCTTTCTTTCTTTCTTCCTTCTGCTCTTCCTTCCGCTTCCTTTCTGTTTTCCTTCCTTCCTTCCTTCCTTCCTTCCTTCCTTCCTTCCTTCCTTCCTTCCTTCCTTCCTTCCTTCTGCTCTTCCTTCCGCTTCCTTTCTGTTTTCCTTCCTTCCTTCCTTCCTTCCACTTTTTCTTCCTCTTCCTTTCTGTTTTCCTTCCTTCCTTCCTTCCTTCTGCTCTTTCTTCCTCTTCCTTTCTGTTTTCCTTCCTTCCTTCCTTCCTTCCGCTTTTTCTTCCTCTTCCTTTCTGTTTTCCTTCCTTCCTTCCTTCCTTCCTTCCGCTTTTTCTTCCTCTTCCTTTCTGTTTTCCTTCCTTCCTTCCTTCCTTTCTTCCTTCCTTCCTTCTGCTCTTTCTTCCTCTTCCTTTCTGTTTTCCTTCCTTCCTTCCTTCCTTCCTTCCTTCCGCTCTTTCTTCCTCTTCCTTTCTGTTTTCCTTCCTTCCTTCCTTTTTTCCTTTCTTTCTCTTTGAGAGCTCCCCTGCATCAACATGTCCGGCTGAGTTGTTGAGCATTGCTAGTTGAATTCCATCTTCAGCCTCTCCACTCTCAGAAGTCTGGGATTGAGGCAGGATTCTCCAACTCTCCTATTACTGATGTGCAGGCAAGAAATTCCCATCTTTTAAGGGGCTTCTAAAATGTCATCTTTAATATTAACATAACAAGAGACACTTTTTTAATTTTTTCATTCTAAACCATGTCGAACTGCAAAGCTTTGGGAGCTAGGAATCACTAACTATGGACAGAGACCCAGTAGATGTGTGAGTGTTATCAGGATCGTATTATAACATAGTATCATACTTCCCTGCATGCTAGAATCATGGAATACAGATTACAAAAATATCCATTTGCATTTAGTACAAGTTAATAAAATTTAGTTTCATTTTATGGAATTTAAAAGTGTCGAAAACAGAAAACTCTGAAGACCTTTGACAAAAGAATCCTTTTCAGGATACTGTTCAGTATATCATAAAAGTGGTAACACATATTGGCAAAGTTCTTTGCAATATTTTTCTTATTTATCACAATGTGTAAGCAATATTATATACTAAAGGACAAAGATTAATAATGTGTAGTTTTTATCCTCAAGGAATACTTAATGCAGTTTTATGTCTCCTGCACTGGAAATTGCTGTCCAAGCACTTTTCTCTTCTACTCGCGGTAACCCACACTCAGCACAAATCGGAGGGCAAGTTAGGACCAGCAGGAAGCCAAGCAGTTTGAACTCCTGGGCCCTCTGAGCTCTTTTCTGAGAACTGGAAGTTCAACTAAATTAGTGAGAAATCACCATTTTTTTTCTTTCTAGCAACTTCAGTGGCTTAAAGGCAGTCTTTAAATAAATAGTAAACACGAAAGGTACTCTAACCTTAAAAATAAAAGCCCTGCTAGTGGACAAGAGCACACATTATCCATGGAAAATGTTGCACGCTGTAATTCATGCTAGTTAAACTACACATTGGGACACACACGTGAAGCTCTTGGCCTGTAGTCGCCATCATAATGGGCATTTTGCTCGTCTGTTCTTTGCTAGTATGTTGCACATTGCTTCGCATTCAATTCTGCTTCACTGTCTGCAGTGTATTTGTCAGACTTGTACTTTGCACAGTATGACGCTGAGACACACAAAGGATGCACTCGGAATGACTGTCGGTATAGAGCTAGTGAATCGGCACAAACAATGCTGATACAGCCTGCCGGGGCATACCTGCCGGCCTGTGTGCGTGTGTAGATCTGTGCAGGCTGACATGGTTAGCAAGTGCTGTAGTTTTCCTTAGCAAGGAGACCCTGCAAATCCTTTCAGTCTAGAAGTGTCACTGACGATGGTGCCTTCATTTGGCTTCTGTCTCATTAGACTGAACGTCACCAGGGCAGGGAAACACTGGCTTATTTCTGCATCCTACTTACAACTTCACACACAGGGCCTGAAGGGCAACAGGTGTTTGGGAAATCCTGATAGAAACAGCGCCTTGATCAGAAGGGCGAAGGAAATAGAAGCCGTAGGGAATGTCCCAATGGAAGGTGTGTGTGTGTATGTGTGTGCCTGTGTGTGAGTGTGTGTGTGTGTATGTGTGTGCCTGTGTGTGAGTGTGTGTGTGCCTGTGTGTGTGTGAGTGTGTGTGTTCTCATGTCTCTTGGTATGAATTTCATTCTGGATACTTTAAAATATAGGATTTAGAGTATCAGATTCAAACCAGGTGTATATTAAAGTAAAAATAGAAAAGATGTATCATTATCAAGTGAATTATTTTTAAATTGTATTTAATATGATACATATATATGTCTCTCCTTTTCTGCCTCCCTCTCTCCCCTCTCTCTCTCTCTGTCTCTCCATATATATATATATCACCATATTCAAAGTTTCATCTTTACAAGAGTTTCTTTTAACCTCTCAGATGAAGAGGAACAACGTATTTCAAATAAAGAAATATTTTCCATGTAAGAAGTACATTATGGTTTAACATAATGACTTCATTAAGAGGAAGACACCTTCGATTCATTGTTGTTTGTGGAAATTGAAGAATATAATAATATATATATATATATATTCTAGAAAGAGAGAGAGAGGAGAAGCCAGAGTTTCAGTTCTGTACAGGTGGCACATGGAGTGAAACCAAGAACCCTGGAGCCATGGCAGGCCCACCCCGTTCTCTCCCTGTTGAATTACTTACCCATCTGCTAAATGAATTATTTTCAGTGAACATCTTGTGTTATGATTTACTAGAGTTTCCCTTATAGATGGTGATCTTTTTAAAGGATGAACAAATACCTTAAAAGAAAGCTAGTCTCAGAGTGGAGTGCATGCTAGTCATCTTCAGAGCTGTGTTAACGAAGGCACTTGAAGAGGCACCATTGCACATTCTGACTTACTTTGAAGACACTCAGCAGCATGTCCTGTTTCCTGTTCTTAGGATTATCTGGAGGAGGGGAATATCCCATCAAGGAGAAAAGAATGAACTGAAGTTGAAATTATCTAGTAGGCGAGGGCATATGGTAAAATCCCCACAGGTATCTTCTCTTCCTCAAGTACAGAAGACTAGGAAACTTGTCAGGTGACATCAAATAACACCATATTCAAAGTGTCATCTTTACAAGAGTCTCTTTTAACTTCTTGGATGAAGAGAAAAAATGCATTTCAAACAAAGAAATGTGTTCCGTGTAAGAAGTACATTAGAGATTTACATAATGCCTTCATTAAGACGAAGACAACTTTGATTCACTGTTGTTTGTGGAAATTGAAGAATATATTATGACTCAAGCCAAGGAATACTGGAGTTTTTAGCTTCAACTTTATTTCAAAACTTCAATCTAAACTCTGAATGAGCATTATGCATACTATTAGGACTTAGTTTTAGATTTTAGGGAGCTGATAAATGTTTCTTCCTAATCAACAGACATTGAAAAAAATGCATTGCATATAACTTTCTTGATTAAATACATTATTCAAGTAGTTAAGTCTTCCCAAATATGTCACATGCATACTAAGTACTGAGGACTAGACTATCTGAGGGAGTCATGTATTCCTTTTTAAGTGCTAGTTTTAGCAAAGCTCTCACAAATGTAATAAATTAGACATTTCTAATTCATTTTCTTTGAAAACAATTTATTTGAACTTTCAATGATTGATATTTTATTATTCTAACATATTTTACTAATTTTGGACCATTATTTCATTGCTTACCACATTTATTCTTATAAAAAGTTATATAGAATGTGATTCCTTTATAGCCAAATCTAGATATTTTGAGGTTTTAATATTCTAAGATCTAAACCAGTTGTTTTAATAGTGATTTCATAAAATATTAAATATCATAATTTATATCTATGCCATTCTTACAAACTAACATGAATAATTAAAATTTTAGTGTCAAAAGTGTGTGTTTGTGTGTGTGTGTGTGTGTGTGTGTGTGTCTTTTACTGTCACAGGGATAAGACAGTGTTTAGTGCATATTTATAAACATAGACACACATGCACAAACTATTTTTTTATTGAATAAATAAATGAGGTATCTGTATTGTATTGGGAAATGTCCCATATAGATCCTAGAGACAGACTGTGTTACTTTCTTGATCAGTACTCACTTGTTAATACTCCAGAATTCTCTGACTTGTGAATTTGTCATCAGAAAATAGAGATGATAAACACAGGGCTGTAATGAGATCTAAAATGAGAGAAACAACATAACAAGTATGCAGTGAATATAAACTGTATTTGTTCATTTTTAAAATGTAATTACTAGAATTAATGACAAGATGACAGTGATTTAGGATGGTAATGAGAGTTATAGATTATAGTAATTTAGTAACTTACTCAAATTGCTATGTCTTTTAAGTAGCCAAATCCCAAAGCACTAAACACACACACACACACACACACACACACACACACACACACACACACACACAATGAGTCAATATGAAAATTTAGGTCAGGCAGTAGAGCACCTGGTTGAGCGCACATATCACAGTGCACAAGGACCCGGGTTCAAGCCCCTGGCCCCCACCTGCAGGGGGGGAATCTTCACAAGTGGTGAAGCAGGGCTGCTGGTGTCTCTCTGTCTCTCTCCCTCTTCACCTCCCTCTCCCTTCTTAATTTCTCTGTCTGTATCCGATGAATGAATAAATAAAATATATGAATAAATAAAATATATGTTAAAATGTAAATGCTGCCTAGTGGTTCTGTTTTTTTATTTTAAAAATCCAGTTATTTCCAAGTTATAAATGTTCTTTTTCATTAATGAATATCTATGCACATCAAAGGGTTACTGGCTTCTGTTTGAACTGTTTTTTTTTTTTTGAAACTTGTTCAAAATTGAGCAGAAGAGATCTTCCCTTTTGAGCTTCTGCCCTTCTTCGTGTTACGGATAACAAGCCTGCGAGAACACCTGACATGGGAAGACATCTTTTTTAGCTGAATACATTAAGTTTGGTCTTTTCCTCATTACTATCATTCAGTTAAATAGGGTTTTAAATGCAAATCACCTCAAAAATATAAAGACTTATTTAAAGTGCAGCAATGTTAAGAACTCGCAGAGCTCAGTGATATGAAATAGTCTTTACCTGAGATTGCACAGGTAACATCTGTAAATTTCACAATTGATCTACTTGAGTCCAGGAGACTCATGGAGCAAGCAAGTGCCTGAAATATCAATGAAATGGAGAAACTGATTTGTTAAAATTGATCATATTGAATTACATTTAAATAACCACACAGACTAATGGCATTTGTATTGCTGTTGTTGTTGTTGTTATTGCCTCCAGGGTTATCGCTGGGGCTCGGTGCCTGTACTACGAATCCACTGCTCCTGGAGGCCATTTTTCCCGTTTTGTTGCCCTTGTTGTCATTGCTGTTGTTGTTGTTGTTGGACAGGACAGAGACAAATTGAGAGAAGAGGGGGAGAGAGAGACACCAGCAGACCTGCTTCACCTCTTGTGAATGACGCCCACTGCAGGTGGGGAGCCGGGGGCACGAACACGGAATCTTGTGCCGATTCTTGCACTTCACGTCCTGTGAGCTTGACCCGCCGTGCTACCGCCTGGCCTCACATTATTTCTTCTTACAGGAGAAAGACAAGAATGAGAGACCAGAGTGCTGCTCAGCTCTGGTTTACAGCAGTGCCAGGAAAGAAGCCTGAGAGTTTGGGAGCCTCAAGCATTCACGTTCTGCAATTGGACATCTGGAGCCCACTTTTACAATGGCATGGAGAGTTCACCATTTGTCACTGTGCTGCAGATGCCAGTGGGGACTGGCAAATTCTGAATATCATTCTAAAAAGAATGTTTCAAATAAAAGAACTACTAAGAAATAAAACAGGAGGGGCCAGGTGGTGGTGCTCCTGGTTAAGCGCTCACGTCACAGTGCACAAGAACCGGAGGTTCAAGTCCCTGGTCCCCACCTGCAGGAGGAAAGCTTCACGAGTGGTGAAGCAGGGCTGTTGCAGTTGTCTCTTTCACTCTGTCCCCCCCTCCCCTCTCAATTTTTCTCTGTCTCTATCCAATAATAAATAAATAAATGTTAAAAAATAAAAAATAACTGAGAGAGAAAGAAAGGAAATAAGGAAGGAAAGTAGGAAGGAAGGAAGGAAGGAAGGAAGGAAGGAAGGGAAAAGGAAAAAAAAAGACAGGACTCATGAAATACCTCACTTGGATAGTGAGTCCCTTGCCCTGTGTGGACTGTTTCAAAATGATCCCCCACCACAATGAAGAATATTTTGGCGCGGTGGTCTGTTTCACTCTATCTGCCTCTCTGACTCTGTCCTAAAAACAAAAGAAATAAAGCAACCTACTTATTTTATACCATTTTAATGGAATATATGTTTTAATATGTGTAAATATGTATGAACATGTAGTTCATATATGCCCTGATACATACATATGTGTGGTGACCCCAGCAGGAGTTCAGGACTATTAGCACACGAATGACGTCACCCTGAGGCAGGACACACAGAGAAGTTTCGGGTTATCTCTCTCCCTCTCTGGCGGGGTGATCTCCAGGGGAAAGGTAATGGGCTGGTTCTTTCTTGCTCACGACAGGGGTGACACGAAGTAAAAGACACCAGGGACTCTTAGCGTGCCTAGAATCTGAGTCCTCGAGTCCCAGAATCCTAGAGTCCGTTTATTAGCAAAGTGGACATGAGTTAAATAGAAAAGCAATGGAGGTAATTATTGTTGAAATATGTCAGAAATTACAGGTTTCTTAACAGTCAGCATGCCCCTATGGTATATTGATGAGATACAAGACAGTTATTCTCCATGACACAGGCAACTTAATCATCCAAAGGTATCTGAGAGAAGCATAGGGGTTAAACCCGTAGGGTGAGACAGAGAGAAGATGGATATCAAAAGGCCATAGAGTTTGGAATCTCTCTTGTCTGGGGTCTGAGGTGTGTGATGAAGTGTGTGATAAGGTGTGTTCTTCTGTGATCAGAAGGTGACTCTGAATGAGTGAATCTGCGGCCATGTGGCCTGCAGTTAATGGAGGGAAGTACTGGGGTATCTGTGGGCCTGAGAGTCAAGAAGGAAAGAACCAAGTCTGAGTTTCCCCCCTTATGCTCACCTCGGTTGAGAGACTCACCAAGGGGTTATCTTCTCAGACCTCCATCCAGGGACGGGGGTGGTTCTCCCTAAGCTCTATCAGGCTCACACATGTTCCCAACATCTCCTCCTAATTTCTTTAATTAAGGCTCACACATGGTCCCGACAGAGAAGGGAAGGTGTAAAGCAGGGACTTGGAGCAGCTGCTCTCTTTGGCTGCTGCTGCTTCTCCTGGTCAGAAGCATCTTGGTGGAGGTGCGCCAGGTTCCGCCACGGCTACTTCTCCTGGGAACTGCACACGTGTGACGCTGCTAGCCAGTAACGTTTACACCCCTCTACAGCCATGAGCAGCCTTTACCAGAGCTGATAATTGTTAATCTTATGGGACCAGACTTTTGATAACTACACTCAGACCTTATGGGCCTAGCGTACTCTTAACCCTTGATGATCAGTGCTTATTTTAACTTTTACCTGTTTCACCGTAATAAACCTCATATTGTTTAAGCCAGTGCCCAGCTCCCCGCTGTGAATCCTTCTACGTGCAGCAGCAGCCCCCAGCCCCAAAGCCCCTTTTTTAGTTAATTTACAACATATCTGTATTATGACATGTATGTTAGAAGATCTATCCTTGCCAATACTTCTCTGTTTATTGATGTCATCACTGGGAGAGAAAAAAATGGACACTTAAGCTAAGTATCAGTTCTTTGATTTCTGTTTTACGGCTGGTTGGTAGGATTTTCTCCTGAGAATATATAGATTTTGCAAAGTGCATATGTTTAAAATTGGCCTATTTGACTTCTATAAACCATCTATACCGACAGGAAATAATGTCCTGATCATCTTGAATGTCTCCATAAGTATAACAAGGTGTTTGAGGTATTGGTCATCTATCTTAAACACTTCTTTTTGTTTAATTGAGAGATTAAGGTTCACAGTACAGCTGTTAGCACATGGGCACATTTTCTTATCTCCCCAAGATAGCTGTCTGCAAAATACTTTCTTCCCCAAATTAGGCCAGTCAAGGTGTGTGAGGGTACAGCCTCATGAATGGTTTGATCCTCGTAAAAACTTGGGATTTATTCTAAAACTAAGGCAGGTATTTGTCATTATTATTTTAATGGAGTATGACATCGAAGGCTTTGCTGTATTCCAAATATAATTATAGGAACAATAAAAAGATACTGAAAATAAATTGCAAATTTAGAACAACCTTTCAAATTCTACGGACTATGAAACTTAACTGGGAAGTAGGAAAATATTTGTGCCTTGAATTTCAGGATCATTTGAGCAGCTTTTTGTTTGTTTGTTTTAGTTAGAGAAAGATAAACTTGTCACTTTGTGAGTCTGATTTCCTGGCGGTGTCTGTTCACCAGTGATCTGCTCTGGGACAAATGGGATCCAGTTGTCCTATGTTCTCACACTTTATGTCCTATGTTCCCAGTACTTTTCTGTCTTTGTTTTTTAAAATTTTTTATTATGTTTATTTTATTTTTAAAATATTTTTAAAGATATTTATTTATTTATTCCCTTGTGTTGCCCTTGTTGTTTTATTGTTGTAGTTATTGATGTCGTCGATGTTGGCTAGGACAGAGAGAAATGGAGAGAGGAGAGGAAGACAGAGAGGGGGAGAGAAAGACAGACACATGCAGACTTGCTTCACCGCCTGTGAAGCGACTCCCCTGCAGGTGGGGAGCCGGGGGCTCGAACCAGGATCCTTAGCCAGTCCTTTGCTTTGTGCCACGTGTGCTTGACCCGTTGCGCTACCGCCCGACTCCCTATTATGTTTATTTTTATTGGGTAGAGACAGCCAGAAATTGAGAGGAATGGGGAGATAGGGAGAAAGACAGAGAGACACCTGCAGTCCTGCTTCACCACTCGTGAGGCTTTCCCCCTATAGGTGGGGGCTGGGGGATTGAACCCAGGACCTTGTGCACTGTGTGCCCAGTGCTCTTCTATGTGGGATCTCTCAGTTCCACAAGTTCCAGTGAACTAGGCTAATTACTGAAGTAATCACATCTTTTGAATCAGTGAGTGAATGAAAGAGAGATTATCTTTATATGTGTTTGACATCACTGGCTTGTTGACTGTGTGATGTGTAGATAATTTCTTCCAGGAACTAGGTTGCCTGCTTTTCTTTGTGTAGTTTGCATTCAACGTGTAGAGCTTTCTAGGTTGATATAGTCCAGTTTACTTACTCTTGTCCTGTAAAGTTTAGCCACTGTTTCCTTTTATAAATTTTAGAGTTTCTGGTCTAATACCCATGTCTTTGATATATATTATGGGCATGAACTTCATGACAAAGGAGAATAAAAGTACAATAATTTAAAAAAGATACTTTAACAAATGGTTTTGGAAAACCAGACAGCCACATGTGAAAAAAAATGAATCTAGACTATCATAGCATATACAATAATTAAATTATTTAATATTCTGATTTGACTTTGGCTGGTGGTGTTAGGTGGTGGTCGAGTTTCACATTTCTACATGGAGCTGTACAGTCTTCCCAGAACCATTTGTGGAAGATATTTTCCTTACCAGTGTGGGTTTTTGGTCCCCCTTTTTATTTGATAGGAGGTTTTATATGTGTGAGCTCTTGTCCTGGCTCTGAATTCTGTCCCATAGATACAAGTGTCCGTTTCTATTCTAGTGCAGTGCCACGCTGTTTTAATTACTATAGCTTTGTAGTAGTATCTGAAGTTGGGGAGCATGGCAACTCCATTTATTTTCTCAGAAGTGCTTCCGCTATTCAGTTTTGTTTTATGGTTCCACAGAAATTTTTGAACAAGTTGTTCAATTTCCTTCGACAATACCATTGTAATCTTAATAGGGATTGCCTTGAAAGTGTTAGATTGCTTTTGGTAGAATGGTATTTTTAATCATTTTTATCATCCAATCCAGAATAAAGAATGTGCTTGTATTTCTACTTGCTAGTCTCTCTTTCTTTTAATAATGAACTATAATTCTGCCTGTAAAGGTGCTCCAACCTCTTTGTTCAACACCCATGCTCAGCGGGGAAGCAATGACAGAAGCCAGACCTTCCACCTTCTGCATCCCACAGTGACCCTGGGTCCATGCTCCCAGAGGGATAGAGAATGGGAAAGCTGTCAGGGGAGGGGAGGGGATATGGAGCTCTGGGGGTGGGAATTGTGTGGAGTTGTACCCCTCTTATCCTATGGTTTTTGTCAGTGTTTCCTTTTTATAAATAAACATTAAAAAAATCCCAAAGTTTTAGTGCTTCAAAATTTGGAGGACTTGAAATAAAAATGTGTGACTAACTGCACACTAATTATCTCTGTAACCCAAGAACAAGACAGTAACAGATGCTAATTAATGTGCAGACCATTATTCTGATGAGGAGGGTCAAAATAATTCACAATCACTAAATGGGTGCTAGACAATAAGTCTGTTCAAAATACATCTATTAGGAGTTTCAAGGTAGTTGACCTGAGATGGTACCTACTTTCCAGAGCACTAGACCCAAGTTCTAGCCTCCACTGTACCATCCAGGAACTCAGTGGCACTCACTAGAGGAGAAGTTTTGCTGTGGTGTGTCTCCCTCTCTTATTGTCTGTATGTCTCTCTTTCAGGAAGCAGCACATGGTGCTAAAACCCAAGGCATCATGGGTGGGATTGATAGATGGGAGACTTGGGTGGGAGGGAGCCACTGTAGCGAAGATCACAAAACCCAATGAGCATCACATTTTATACTTCAATGCATGTTAATTTCATCATACATTCCTCATTTTAATATAAACTACCATGTAATTATTTTTCTTCTATTAGTATTTATTTATTTTTGGGTAGAGATAGAGAAAAATTGAAAAGGGAGAGAGAGGTCGAGAGGGAGAGAGACCCCTGCAGCCTTGCATCACCACTTGTCAAGCTTCCCCCCCTGAAGCTGTAGACCAGGGGCTCGGACCCAAGCCCTTGTACACAGTAATGTGTCTGCTGAACCAGGCCGGCCACTCCCTGGCCCCGCATGCAATCTCTAAAAATATCCAATTAAAATATTTCCTACACATACTTAGTGCTAGTTTTTTTATGCTCACCAAATAAATTAAAATTTATTGATTTGCTACATAGCGAGAGAAGCTGAAAACATGCAATTAGTTGCATTTATTCACAAAGATTTTATAGACTGCTGAGGGAAATAAAAAAACATTGGTCTCATAAATACACAATAAACAGAAGTACACTAAAATTATGTAGTTCTGTCTTAAATCCATGGAGAATTACAGAGCTATGTCAGTGAAGAATGAATCATTAAGCGTAGTAGCAGGCTGATTTTACTTAGAAATTATTATGTGACTAAAGCTGTTTTCATATAACATCTTTACTAAACTTTGTAGGCTATTTTTTTTTTACTGTTGAAACCCATGGGTGCAGAAAAAGAGCTTGACATTTTTATGAAAGGTAGCATGGAGACAGAATCTGAACCAAGAGTATTTGAGTTGAACTCCATGTTTCAGTTTTACTTCACACACAATCATGGAAACATTTTACTATTAATAAAGCTGTCATAGAATCACCCAAGAAAGGCTTTGCTTGCACGCTGCCTTATTTCCTGCGCTATAAAGTTCTAGTTGCCATGAGCCTTTCGGCTTCAGTCCAACATGCACCTGTGTTTGACCAACATGGCAAAAACAAACAGACCTGTAGCTTTAACAGGTTGACTGTGCATTGTTTTATCCGCACTGTCTATTTTCTTAACCATGATTCAGTATTTTCTGAGGTGCTTTGAGATGGTACAAAAACTCAGCCTCAAAAATTGTTAAAAATACAAGACAAGAAAGATATTTCTTATAAGGAGAATTATGTAACTAACAAGAAAGGGTGTTCTGACAGAATGATTATGGAAGTCAGATTTCACTATAACAGGAAGAACAGATGTTCTACTAATATGAATGTCTACTTAATATCTAGTTATATTAAAACCTGAAAATACTATGAAAAGGTTAGTGTATGTCTCTGTTGAATGGCTTAACATATATGAAAAATGACATCATAAAGCACATTTTTGGCACTTAACAAAGTCTAAAATCAAAATATTTTTTAAGGTTTTATTTCTTTATTATTAGATAGAGAAAGAGAAATTGAGCAGGGAAGGGGAGACAGGTAGCAAAACAGAGAGACTCCTACAGCCCTGCTTCACCATTCATAAAGCTTTCCCCCTACAGGTGGGGGCCAGGGGCTTGAACCCAGGTCCTGGCACATGACAGCATGTGCACTTACTATGGATGCCACCACCTGGACCCTAAAATCAGTACTTTTATGCTAGAAAATTTCAGATTTTGACTCTAGACCCGAATAAGGACATTGATATTTCAGTCTCAGAATTTGGACCCAGATGAGTAAAATCAAATATTGTCAATAGAAGAGAGTTTTCACTGAGACTACCACGTTCTTTATTCCCTTAAGTTTTTTTTTTTTCCCTCCAGGCTTATTGCTGGGCTCGGTGCCTGCACCATGAATCCACTGCTCCTGGAGGCCATTTTTCCCCCTTTTGTTGCCCTTGTTGTTGTAGCCTCATTGTGGTTATTATTATTACCATTGTTGTTATTGTTGATGTTCGTTGCTGGATAGGACAGAGAGAAATGGAGAGAGGAGAAGAATACAGAGAGGGAGAGAGAAAGACAGACACCTGCAGAACTGCTTCACCGCCTGTGAAGCGACTCCCCTGCAGGTGGGGAGCGGGGGGCTCGAACCGGGATCCTTACGCCGGTCCTCGTGCTTTGGGCCACGTGCGCTTAACCCGCTGCGCTACCGCCCGACCCCCTTCCCTTCTTCTTCTAGCGTTTGCCCTTCTTCCGTAGCCAGTCAATGGCTTTGAAAGTGACTGGGATCCATGTGGATTCAGTCGGCTAGGAAGGATCGTCAGTTTCCCCAATGAATGGGGACTCACGGGATGCACCACGGGAAGGTCGATCCAATGCATCCCACCCCCTTCCCTTAAGTTTTATACCAGCACTTTATTGATTCTTACACATCACCAGCCACCTTAGCATCTGACTGTGACGCTGGAGCTCCATGCTGATCTGCTACAGCTCAGGGATGATGCTGTGTTGGCCCCAAGAAGTCTTATTAAAGAGAACAGGGTGTGTATTTTCCCGTTTCTTTCCTTCCGAGCATCTGGCACGGTTGCTGCTGAGGAACCTACTTCTTTTCATCATGAGACGGCTCTGAGGAATGCTAGGACAAAGTCTCAAGCCCGGCAGGAGATGTGAACATGATCCCACCTGCCCGGGAAAGCCCCCGACGCCCCCCTAGTAGACCTGAGCTTCTCACATGACACGTAATGCCCATTTGGCCTACCACAGCTAGCGGGTTTGACTTCATTTTATCAGGCTTATCAAATGCACATGCACGTAGCACCGCAGAAGAAGGTTCACTGCAACTAAAACTTTGTACAGGAAACCAGGCAGAATGCAAGCGGTGCACTTCATGGATAATCTGAACCTTATGTTAATGTACGCATTGAATAATTAAACATCGTCATGATGGTGTGAGGAGGAGAAAATTGAAATACGCAGTTGTACACAGAACAATCCAGTGGGATGTTGGGAATTCCTCTTATTTTGAGGATAACCCGGATTAATGAATCTCTGCACTTGAGAGTTCTGGTATCCACTAGATAGTGACATATATCACATCTGTTAATTGTTTATTACCTTTGGTTTTCACTATTTAATTTCCACATCAATTCTGCTGATGATTTATTTCTTGCACAATTTTACATCTGGAATTATTTCCTTTAGAGTCTTCTTTTATTGGCACCTGTGACAGTTAGATGTTTTTCTAAACCTTAGGCTCTAATTCAGGCTCATTCCCTTCATTGTTTGTAAACAAAGCATCCTTGCTGATTAATCCAGAATCAGGACGATTTGCTGTCCTGAAGCAGAACATGGTCCACTTTATAAACTGCCTATTTCAGAAGAAGTGCCAGGATCCAGGTGGCTCCAGGTGTAGCCACATACTCTGATGTCCTCTCTTTCTTTTACGTTTCATATCACATAGACATAAAAGAGCCTTGAATGCATGCAGAACTCCACTTTCCTACTTGACTGTTTTGTAAGTCAGCACAAACTCATCACTGTGATTGAGCTAGAGAAAGAGGCCTCAATGTTGGTTTTCCACAGATGGAGTGAGAATCATTAGTAGTAGGTCATGATGAGCTCAAAAACCATTTCAGCTTTTCAAAATATAAACATCACTAGTAACGGTATGCAAATTACAGTAATGGTGATAAAGTGTTTCTGCACCATCACAATATTCCATTTTAAAGTGAAAGCATCTGTGAAGTACAGTAATTCATTTCATCAACTGACTACAGAGAATACGTCTCCCCCCAGAGGAAGATCTATTTTGTCATGAGCAACAGCTAAAACCAAAAAAAAAACAAGTTTATGACATCATAGTCCATGTTCTTTGATTCAGAATTGTAATCACTCAACTTCTCCTTCAATTTCCCTTTTATAAGCAACATATAAAATCATCTCTCTCTCTCTCTCTCTCTCTCTCTCTCTCTCTCTCACACACACACACACACACACACACACACACGTCTTCTAATTGAAGCAACCCACAGGAAAGGGATCCATGTGACATTAGTTCACTTTTGTTATAGGTTATTTGCAGTTTCTTTAAGAGGGACTCCTGGGATTTTACTTTTACTAAGAAAATCATTATTACTTCAAAGCTTGGGTCTAGAAACCAACTTGTAAGAAATTGCCATTTTCATAGAATATTCCCACCCTGGATCTACTAAAACTCTACCTTAGGTGAAATCTTAGATGTTATGCATGTAAATTAATTAATTAATTAATCTGCCAGACCACTGCTCAACTCTGCAGGGAATTGAACCTGTGATTTTGGAGCCCTAGGCATGGAAGTCTTCTTACATAAACTTTATGCTATGTCCTGTGACTCCTAATTTAATTAGCATTTTTAGTTTATTATTATTTTATATGTAATTTTATATATTTACTTTATTAACATTTTATATCTGTATATTACTGGATAGAGAGAGAGAGAGAGAAATTGAGAGGGGAGGGGAAGATACAAAGGTAAAGAGACAGAGAGACACCTGCAGCCCTGCTTCACCACTTGTGAAGCTTCCCCCATGCAGGTGGGGATCAGGGGCTTGAACCTGGGCCCTTGCTCCCCACATGCAGGAGGAAAAGCTTTGTGAGTGGCGAAGCAGTACTGCAGGTGTCTCTCTGTATTTCTTCGCTATCACCTCCTTTCTCTTGATTCTGGCTGCCTCTATCCAATAAATAAAGATTATATATAAAAGAAAACTTTGTGGGACAGATGGCAGCACAGTAGGTTAAGTGCACGTGGCACAAAGTGCAAGGACCAACATAAGGATCCTGGTTCGAACCCTGGCTCCCCACCTGCAGGGAGATTGCTTCACAAACAGTGAAGCAGGTCTGCAGGTGTCTGTCTTTCTCCCTCTCTGTCTCCCCTCCTCTCTCCATTTCTCAGTCCTATCCAACAACGACAGCAATAACAACAATAGTAACAGCAAGGATGGACAACAATGGCAACAAAAGGGCAAAGAAAAAAAAAAAAAGGAAAACCTTTAAAACAATAAAGAAATCCCACTGTGAATGCAGAGACAGGATGGAGACAGTTTGTAACCATAGTGTTCCTTGAGATTCTCTGACAAAGGAAAGGATCTGTGAGCTGAAACTAGCATATCTTTTGCAATATATTGACTACAACAAGGAACCTTGTTTAGTGCATGAAAACAGCAGTGGTAAAAATGATGTTTCAGAGTCCAGAGTCACACCCCGCTACTGAAGATGTGGAGAAGGCCCTTGTGCCTAGAACTCACATGGTGTGAGCAGAGGAGACGAGTCACCTTAGTCAGACCTGTGTCTCGCCTCCTGGGCAGCTCACTGCCAGGCCAGCTACAGTAATTCTGGGAAACAGGAAGGTGTTATTGCTGTTTTCTTGGGGGGAGAGTTAACAAAGCTAAAAAACAAACAAAACCTCTAAGGGTTTTTTTTTTTTTTCTTTTGCAATTTCCCGTCTCACAAATGTTTAAGTATAATGCTGGATTTTGAAAGGTATGATTAGCGATAGAATGCCAGAGAATTTCTTCTTTGTAAATAGAAGATACTATCATATTTCCTAGGATCTGCTAGATCATAGTCAATAATGCCACATGTCCATGATATTAAATAGTTTTAAATGTTTAAATTCCCATTACTTAGAAATAAAAGTAAGAAACTTATGGAGGAATCACTAGTATATCTTTTTTCCTTTTATTGCTAAAAGGAGTCAGGTAGCCAGCGGAGAAGGCTAGAGCATCTGTAGTCATGTGCACAGTTGGGTTTGGCTCTGGTATCACTTGGGAATGATACAGGACTTTGCAAAGCTGTGGGACTATGGGTCTCTCTCTCTCTCTCTCTCTCTCTCGCCCCCTCCCTCCCTCCCTCCCTCCCTCCTTCCTCTCTCCCTCTCTCCCTCTCTCCCTCTCTCTCAAAATGACAAAGAGTTAGTCTAGGACTTGTGATGTCGTGATGATGTATGAGTGCCCAGCACTGTCAAAAAAGTAAAATACTAAAAGCAATAACAATAACAACAATAATACAAGAGCTTTCATAGAAATGGAAAGTAGACTGCTGCTTACCTACATCGACATTTCAGGTACAGAATATACAGAGAATACAGCCTTCTAGTTCTAGGTGTAGTGAATTCTGGGAATCTAATATACGTGATGATTACAGGGACTAGCAGGCCACTGCATATATGAAAATTGCTGAAAGTTGATCTCAAATGTCCTCATTGCAATTAAAATAAAAGAAGTCATAATTATGCAACATAAAGTAAATGCTAATTAATGCTATGATGCTGATCATTTGGAAGCATTCAAGTGTCTCGCATCAGCTTTCTGTGTACCTTCAGCTTATAACAAATGCAGAAAGGAGGTGGCTTCAAGGTTTTAATCTCAGAAGATGCTGTGACCTAAACATTTCACCCCCAGTCCAAATGCCAAAATCTTTACCTCTCTGTGGTGATGGTAATGGTTTGGGGTGGAGTCTTTGCTGTTGTTGTTGTTGCCGCCAGATTTATCGCTGGATGTTACTGCCTGTTTGACAAATCTACCACTCCTGAATTTTATTTTCTGTTCATAAAAAGAAAAATTGATAGGAAAGTGGGCCATAAAGAGGGAAAGAGGTATTCAGGCAGTGGTAGACCTGGTTAACCACTCACATTACAGTGCACAAGGACCCAGGTTCAAGCCCTGCTCTTCACCTGCAGGGGGAAAACTTCAGGAATGGGAAAACAATTGGGCTGCAGGTGTCTATCTCTTTCTCTCTCTCTCTGTATCACGCCCTCCCTTCCCAGTGTCTACCTCAGTCTAATAAATAAATAAACTCTTAAAAATAAGTCTTAAGGGAGTCAGGCGGTAGTGCAATGGGTTAAGCACACATGGCACAAAACGCAAGGACCGGCATAAGGATCCCGTTTCAAGCCCCCGGCTCCCCACCTGCAGGGGAGTCGCTTCACAGGCGGTGAAGCAGGTCTGCAGGTGTCTGTCTTTCTCTCCCCCTCTCTGTCTTCCCCTCCTCTCTCCATTTCTCTCTGTCCTATCCAACAACGATGACAACAACAATAACATCAATAACAACAACAATAATAACCACAACAAGGGGAACAAAAGGGAATAAATAAATAAATAAATATTAGAAAATAAGTCTTAAAATAATAATAATAAATAAATAAAAGACAGACAGAGGGAAAGGGGGAAGTACCCATCGATAGGGCCGCCCCACCACCAGTAAACTTCCTCCATCTCTTCTCCCAGGGCTGGGAACCTGGGCTAGCACTCAGGTCTTTATACATCATCAGCGCTAGCTGGCACGCCACCCCCCAACCGGGATGAGCTCTGTGCTTGCAAAAGACACCTGAGAAAAGGGCCTTGCTGAGAGATCAGAATGATGAAGGGATGGGCTTCTTGACCAAAGTGTCGCAGGAGAAACAAAATCCAACCCCACATTAATCTTGACTCCCCAGAAACCTGGACGGTGAGGAATTAAGGTTTCTGAATCATCTGGCATTTCTCCGATAGTCGTGTGAACTTCCAGAAGGCGGAATTATCATTTAGAAAGAACGCAAGTGTATTTCAGTGTGTAGAGAGCAGGCCAGTGAAGTCGTTCTTTTGGATAATGTGTGACTTTGTCATGTGCACAGCCCAGGTTAGAGCTCAGTCCCCACCACAGTGAGGGAAGTTTCAGGGTCCTGTCATCTTTCAAACGCACACTCCCTGCCACTCTGTTTCTCTGTCTCTAGATTAAATTTAAAAATGGTTGGACGGTGAGCTTGTGGAAACGTCTTAAGGACTGATAGAAAACTTAGGCGAGCAAAAGAGCACAGTTATGAAACAACTCAGTGTTCGGATTCTGTTGTTTTCTAAACAATCTTTTCCTTCTCAGTTACCTTGCGTACTACTCAGGAAAAAAGACTGATACAAGAATAGGGCAATTTCTAAAGATACCTACATGTGCAACTCTCCTTATGTTCATGGAGGCTAAAATAATTTTGAGAGAATATAAATAGACTAAAGTATTAAGAAAACTGTCTACATGGGCCCTGTTATTCATTTATTATGGTTATTCACTTAGAGCAAACTATAGTGAAAATGTGTTAATTAAAATATTTACTTCATATAAATAAAAGTGATAAAAACATTTCATGGTACAATATGACACAATACAAGATTTTATCCAAATATTTCTATAAAGTTTATATCTAGCCTATTTTGCAAGTTATATTAAATTATAATGAAAATGAACTCACTGTTTCTAAATGAAACAATTGTAAGAAAAAACATGAATATAAACCCCTGAGCAATCTTTTAAAACAATATAGCACCTCTTTTCCCTCACCTGCTGGCTAGCAGATAAAATACATGAAGCCATGATTTTTCACTAGTAATTTTAATTTTAATTTTAATTTTAATTGACAAGATTATTGGTTAAGAGGGGTACAAGTCCACACAGTTCCCACCACCAGAGCTCCATGTCCCCTCCCCTCCATTGGAAGCTTCCCTGTTCTTTATCCCTCTGGGAGTCTGGACCCAGATTCTCTATGGGGAGCAGAAGGTGGGAGGTCCGGCTTCTGTCACTGCTTCTCCACTGGACATGGGTGTTGGCGGGTGGATCCACACCCCCAGCCTGTGTCTGTCTGTCCCTAGTGGGGCAGGGCTCTGGGGAGGGGAGGCTCCAGGACACATGGTGAGGGCGTCTGCCCAGGGAGGTCAGGTTGGTGTCATAGTGGCATCTGCATCTTGGTGGCTGAACAGCTTTCAGATATAGAGCAGAACAAATTGTTAATGATCAGGAACCTAAAGATAAGAACAGAGCAGATGATATTTGGGGCCTTCATGCTGGACCAAACGAAAGTCTATTTTAGGTGTACCATGTTTCAGTTTTTTAAAAGATTGATTTACTTCTTTTGCTTGGCGTGTTAGGAAGAGACAGAGGATAGGGAGAAAGAAACTGAGACAAGCCAGAGCAGCACTTATCTCTGGTTTATGATGGTGCTGGGGCCTTAGTCTTGGACCTTGGGTCTCATTCATGACCGTCTGGCTCACAGCAATTGTGCCATCACCCCGGGCCCAGACCTGTGCACTTGGTCTTTGCTTGAAATATTCTATAGTAAGTGTCTGTCCAAATGGCTCGCTTAGACTGCCGTGTATTGATTGACTTATATTTTCAGAGAGGTACTTCTTACCGTGCAACTTAAAAACTGCCTTTTGTGGAAAACTGAGAAATTTTATGCATGTACAAACTATCGTATTCACTGTCAGATGTAAAACATTAATCCCCCAATAAAGGGGAAAAAACTGCCTTTTTCTACAAGCCAGAGAAACCAAAGCACCTCTCTTTCATTCGGGATCTTCTCTTCCTGCCTTCCTGTTGACTTGTGGTACATGAAGCCAGGCGCGGTACAGGCAGGACTTGTGCTCTGCTGAGCCCCCTCTCCTGCTCCAAGACTGACTCTTCCATCTTTCTCACTGTCTGCTCTCTTTCAGTGCCTCAATTTTCTCTCAGAACTTTCTCCTTACCTACAATTATGTTTTCGTCACGTTAATTATTTTGTTAATAACCTTGTGTATAGACACTTACTTGTAACCAGTACAATGTTTAAGTACAAATTAAATAAAACTCAGAATTCCTTGGTCACACTTTCTACATTGGATAGAAATTCAAAACTCTTTTGCTTTGATATCCAAATATCACTAATGTGTACCATTTTGACGATTCATTCCTAATCCTGGAGAACATTGTGTTCAATAGTCAGCCTCTGTCATGCATCAGGATTCAAAATATTGCCTATTTTTTCCACTGCCTGGTATCTGTCATCTGTGGAGATGCAGGCATAGACACAGCCCCATAGTAGTGGCTGAATAGACTGTTGAGCAAAAACCAGTGCATTTTAGCTTCCTCCAAGGGAAAAGAAAACTGAACTTTTTTTTTTTTTTTTTGCAAATGAACAGAAAGCAAAAGTGCACCGGCTCTATTAAAGATTGAAAGATACTGCATTCCCCAGGTGAAGAGGTGAATTCCCGGAATCAGTCTCTCACTCTCTTTATCTTCCTCACACAGATTTCTATCCAAGGAAACAGGAGACAATCTTAGAAAATTTCCATTTTATGTTTCCTAAGAGGTATAAGAAGATGCTGCTTCTTAAAAATAGGGGAAGTAGTGATGGAGAAAAATCAATTTAAGATAAAGAGTGATTACTTGTAAATGAAAAGCGTGATTGGCAAATGCAAACCCTTGATGGAAGCAGTAAACAGCAGACTGATTAGTAAGGAAACTGCAGAACTAAAATGGAACACATTCTCCTAAGACTAAAAAAAGAAAAGAATTTGCTGGAAGTTAACAAGAAGAAATAGATGCCTACCTAACAGAGTAGATCAGAAAACATACAAATGAGAATCTAAAAAAGACAAGTCATCCTTTAAATGTCAGATGACGATATATGAGAATCATCGTAACTGAATCTAACTGAACGGAGCTTCTGGATATTATTTTATTTATTTATCGTTGCTAACTGCTCAGGGACCTGGAGCATATGCAATTCACTTCTTTTTTATATTTGTTTTCCTTTCTACTTGTATTTGACAGGACGGAAAGAAATTGAGAGGGAAGGGGAGAGAAAGACCCTTGCAGACCGGCTTCACTGCTCATGAAGTGCCCTCCCTGCAGGTGGGGAGTGAGGCCTTGAGCCTGGGACCTTGCGCACAGTACTGCCTGTGCTTAGATGGGTGCGCCACCACCGGGCCTGCGTCTGCTCATTCACAGTCCAGGCTCAGCATTGCCATTCTTTGTACTTCAGACTTACATAGTTAGGGGCTGAGGAGATAGCAAATGGTTATGTAAAAGACTCTTAGGCCTGAGACTCTGAGGTCTCAGGTTCAACCCTCAGTACCCCCACCAGCCAGAGCGGAGCAGGGCTCTACTCTCTGTATCTCTCTTTTTAAAATATAAATAGTGAGAGCCGGGCGGTAGCGCAGCAGGTTAAGCGCATATGGCGCGAAGCACAAGGACCGGCAGAAGGATCCTGGTTCGAGCCCCCGGCTCCCCACCTGCAGGGGAGTCACTTCACAGGCAGTGAAGCAGGTTTGCAGGTGTCTGTCTTTCTCTCCCCCTCTCTGTCTTCCCCTCCTCTCTCCATTTCTCTCTGTCCTATCCAACCAATAACGACAACAATAATAATTACTACAACAAGGGCAACAAAAGGGAATAAATAAATAAATATAATTTAAAATAATTTAAAAATATATATAAATACATGAATGAATAAATAATAAAACAAATGAAAGACAAGAAAACTGCACCTGGTATATCTGTAGGATGTATTTTAGGAGCTTCTTTAGACAGGAACAGGGAGAAAAATTCTGTTGTTGCTATTTTTTTTTCTTCTCCCTTTTCTGGATCCTAGGTCTCTCCATCAAATCTTGCTCAAATGTTGTTGGTGCAAGTAGCCAGGCATTGTCTGAGGAGAGAACAGCTAGGCTGAGATGAGGTGACAGCAAGGACTTCCAGGACTGTATCTGATGACAGAAACGAGTGGGCCGCAGGCCGTCCGTGTGCGAGCGCGACTACCGTCTATGCAGGTTCTTGTGAGTCTCGCTCCAACTCCAAGCTGAAGAAGATAAGGAGTTGTAATGGCAGAGATTCACATTTGCCGTCATGATACAATATGTTCCTAATATGTATATCCTAATGAGTTATTTACATTTTATATTCGCAAGTATTTTAATTTTGTTCTGTAAAGACAAGAAATAGAAAAGCATGGTAGGTTCATTCAGAGAAGTTACGGGATGTTCCTAAAGTTTTGTACTCTTTTCTTAAAGACTTGTTCACTTGTTAATGAGAGAGAGGTGGGAAAAAGACACTCAGAGAGAGAGAGAAAGAGAGAGAGACTATTATGTTAGCATTTGTGATGTTGGGGTTGACATTTACAGCCTCATACACAGAAGTTGTGCACTCCACCTAGTGCAAACCTCTGAGGCCACAGTCCCGTCCCCCCCCCCCCACCTCTCTCTCTCTCTCTGTCTGTCTTGTCTCAAAGGTTATTTCTGGGGCTTGGTACACAAACCCACCATTCCCAGTGACTATATTTTTTCATCTGTTTATTTCCATTTCATTTGATAGAGAGAAATTGAGAGGGGCGGGGAGGCAGAGAGGGAGAGAGAAGAGAGAAGATTATGATTATTTTATTTGAGCTTTTAAGCTTCTGGCTTAAAACCTATTTTAAGAAAATGTACTGGAAAAATGAGAAAATTTGAGGGGCCAGGTAATGGTGCACCTGGTTGAGTGTGTACATTATAGGGCACGAGGGCCCAGGTTCAAGCCCCTGGTCCCCACCTGCAGTGAGGAAGCTTCATCAGCGGTGAAGCCAGGCTGCCAGTGTCTCTCTGCCTCTCTCCCCCTCTCTGGATCCTAACACTAAGGTATTTTAAGGCATCCTTAATATCTGAACCTACTCAAAAAGGATTCTAATGTAACCGTTTTTTGCCAAAGAGACAAGTTGATTACCTATCCCAATAAATTGAATCTACAGATCAAAGTAGTCTCTGTACACTGAGTTTAATATCTACAAAAATAAGTGAAGGCATAGGCGCTGAGTGATGTGACATTTCTGTTTACTCCCGGATGGCTGGCAAAGGCGTACATCACGGTGCATCTCAGTGTGTTAGATGATGATTACCAGATCTATTATTTAATTATTTTAGCACATACATGAAACATTCTACAAAAATTTAATGTATCTATTTACAATATCAATAAAGAGAATGTTGCTTTTTGAAAGCTCATAAAACATGTGATATCTTCAACAGTGAAATACAATTATGAAAAAAAAATTCTTATTCTATCAGAGTAATATAAAATGAGAACTTTTGGAACACTCTTGGGGATACCTTGGCAAAGTGATGGAATCATCAATTTAACTGATTGTGTAATAACTAACAGACAGTCAATACAATAAAACACATGTGCTTTTTGATATGAGATCATGTGTTTTTTTTTTCTCCTTCAGAATGCTGCTAAGTAAACTCACTTTAAATAGAAACTTAATGTATCCTTAATTTTATATTTCATTTAAGTTTTGATTTGGATATAAGATGTGAAAGTTCTGTTGGTGCTTCAGGAAGGCTATCAGAATCCTATGGTTTAGTTAATGTTTCGTTTTTATAAATATTTTTTTTAAAAAAAAGAATGCCGGCTTAATAAGTGTGGCAACAGAAGTGTTTTTATACATGCCATAAGGTAAGACAGTGATTAGGAATAGGATTTTTTGTTATTTATTTTAATGTTATTACTGACATCATTGATTTATAAAATTGTTAAATTAAAGAGGTATGTGTGGTCTGGGAGGTGGCCTAGTGGCTAAGGCACTAGACTCTCAAGCATGAGGTCCTGAGTTCAATCCCCGGCAACACATGTACCAAAGTGATGTCTGGTTCTTTCTCTCTCTCTTCTTTCTCATAAATAAATAAATAAAATCTTAAAAAAAAATTAAAGAGTTATGATTCTGCACTGGTCCCACCACTAGAGCTCTGTGTCCCCAGCCCCGCATTAGAGACTGTAGTAGTTCTCCCAAGGTCACAGATATGAGTTGACTATTATTTTTATAATTGTATAAATATATGTACATTTATATATTGGCCCATTTTTTCCATGGTAGGAATTGACTTTGAAGCAGGGATTAAAGCAGTGAGATAGCACATAGTAGGGAAAAGAAAGACTATTCCTCACTCGTGGAAAGTGGTTCCTATTTGCTCTCATGACAGACTGTGTGTTTAAAGTAAGAGGAACAGGAAGCAGGCAGTGGTGCACCTAGCCAAGCACACACATTGCCATGTAGAAAGACCCCAGTTCAAGGCCCTGGTCCCACCTGCAGGGAGGAAGCTTCATGAGCAATGAAACAATGTTCAAATGCCTTTCCATCTCATCTTCCCCCTCTCATTTCTCTTTCCTAGCTAATAAAAATAAAATGAAAAGGGGAGGGGGAAACATTAGAAATAGACTGGGCATATGGATCCACCCGCCAACACCCATGCCCAGCAGAGAAGCAATGACAGAAGCCAGAACTCCCACCTTCTGCTCCCCATAAAGACTTTGGTTCAGACTCCCAGAGGGATAAAGAACAGGGAAGCTTCCAATGGAGGGGAGGGGGCATGGAACTCCGGTGGTGCGACCTGTGTGGAATTGTACCCCTGTGATCTTACAATCTTGTTAATCATTACTAAATAACTAGTAAAAGTTAAAGGAAGTCACTAGGAACAATGAATTTACTGAGCCCCAGCAATAACCCAGGTAGCAAAAAAAGAAAAGAAAATTAAAAGACTAAATAAATGGAACTGGAACATGATTATGCCTAGCGAAATAAGAAATGAAAGACAAATAAATACTGAGTGCTTCCACTGGTGTGAAATCTAGAGCACTGACACCAATTTTCAAAAAAGAAAATAAATAAACAGAAGCAAACAAACTGTTTCTGAGACTTGTGAAAACGATGGTGGTTGGTTATCTTTTGGGAGGTGGGTGAATGGTTTTGCAGAACTTTGATGGTAAATTCAGTGCTGAGGAATTTACCCTGTAATTCTATAAATAAAAGCAATAAAAAGGGGCATAGTGGTTAGCAGCATGTAGGAGCTATTTTAGAATCTATTGATGATGTAGTTATCAAAATAAAACAATTACCATAAGGATACATTGATATATTCGCACATGAAACAAAAATCTTTTGTATAGAAGAAACATTTAATCTGTATTTGTAAATATGACAGAACATCTACTTACAATAAAGTAATTTCCTTAAATTGCCAGCAGAAGGAAATGGAGAGAATAAATAAAAGAAGGAAGTGGGAAATTAGTATATTTTGTCAAAAGAAAACATTAAAATTTCCATTAGTTTGGCTTTGGAAAATATTGTCATAGAGATATGCCAGTATAGTGAAAAGTTCTTATTGGAAGAAAGGATCTCTGTGAATTTACACCGAGTACACTCATCTCATTTCTGTTAGCTCACATGCATATTTCAAAATGTAGTCAGTTTTGTTTTAAGATTTTTAAAATTCTTTTTCCCTTTTGTTGTCCATCATTGTTGTTGTTGTTGTTATGGTTGTTGTTGTTGGATAGAACAGAGAGAAATGGACCCCAGCAACCACACTGGAGCACACTTACACTCAACAAATCAATTTAGACTCAAGAACATAAAGCACTCAAGCTAAAAAATAGTATGAACAGTATAAAGATTTTCAATCAGTATTAATTTAAAGTGGCTCTTACCGCGTGGGAACTCTTAGTGATTTCCTGCCTTAATATGAGAGATTTGCTTTGCCAGTAACTCCCATGATCTGTTAGAAGCATAGATTTTTGGTAAATACATAAATAACAGTGATTTTTCAGGAACTCAATTCTGTTTGCTCTAAGTTACACACAGTAATGGTAGGCCCACTGGGGTGCATTATGGTTCTTCAGTGTGTTTTGGAAGATGATGCCTGAAGTACAGGCTCCTATCAGTTGGTGGTAGAATGATGTTATGTCCCCTGATGCTTCACACGTAGGACTCGCCAGAAAGGACGGAGATTGCTTCACAGCCATGCTACAAGCATCATACAATTTTACCTTTGCGGAATGACTTATCATGATTTTGGTCCAGTCAAAAGCTAGTGCTTTGGTGTCCATGAGTAAATAAGTTAGACTTCTTAGAATTTATATATTTACCAGAGCACCACTTAGCAGTGGCTTATGGTGATGCTAGGGATTGAACCTGTAACTTCAGAGTCTCAGGCATGGAAGTATCTTTGTATAACCATTATGCTATCTACCCCCCACCCAAGTAAATCAATTAGGTTTTGACTGAAAAGAGCCAATGTATTTGTTATTTTATAAAGTAATAACTACTTGTTTCAATCTTACTCTTTCTGTAGGTTGGGTCTCTGTTTCCTTTTAATTTTACTCTCTAAAAACTCTCTGTCCTATTTGTTCTCTCTTTAATTGTTTTTAATTGGTGATTTAATGACGGTTTACAAAATTCCAGAGCACCAGCAACCAAAGTTCTGTGGATACACACCCTCAACAATAATTGCCATGGTCTCCACAAAGTCTTGGTAAAAACAAGTAAAGAGAGAATAAAAAGGACATAGAGTCCATAAGGTCTGAGTGTAGTTATCAAAAGTGTAGTCCCATAAGATAAACAATTATCAGCTCTGGTAACGGCTGCTCATGGCTGTGGAGGGGTGTAGACGTTTACCAGCCAGCGGAGTCACACGTGTTCAGTGCCCAGGAGAAGTGGCTGTGGCGGAACCTGGCGCACCTCTGCCAAGATGTCTCTCACCAGGAGAAGCAGCAGCCAAAAGGCACGACAGCTCCAGGTCCCCATCTCTGAAGCATCTCCTCAGGCTGACCCCATTAGTATGCTAATAGTCCCAAACCCTGCTGGGGTCACAACAAGATCTGATATTATAAATTTCAGGTACCAAAAATTGGATAGGCTTTGCTTGTTTCTGCTTCATTTGCCTCTGACTGGGCCCGGTGGCGGCACACCTTGTTACATCACACATTATCTCTCACTGATGCGAGACCCATCGTGGGGCGGCTGATCTCTGACTCAGCAGGTAGTTCCTTCTTCAGGCACCTCTCTCCACTAGCCTCCCTCTTCACCTGCCACTAACACTGATAGTAGGTGATCCTTTGCATTTTTATAGGTGCTACATTTTATTTTAGATGCTCCCTATGCTTGCCAATTTCAGATGGATTTTGAAATTGTTTGCCAAGCTTTAAGTTCTTTGATTCATCTTTTGAAATTTTTCATGTACGGTCCAATGCAAATGATGTTTTCCATTGGTTTATTACATGCTTTTTTTCATGTCTTACTTTCCCCTTTTTTATTGCGGGGACTAATGGTTTACAGTTAATACGGCTTTTTACACATTTCCTACAAAATTTGCAAATTTTCTACAAAACACTCCCACCCCCAGCCCAGACCCTCCTCCACCACCACACACCAGGACAGTCACCCCTTCCCCCACAACCCCCTCCCAGAGCCCTTTATTTTGGCTCAGTACACCAAATTCAAACAAATTCTGCTTTCTGTTTCCCCTTTCTGAGCTCAGTTCTCACCTTTTTTTCCATGAGTGAGACCATCCCATATCCACCCTTCCCTTTCTGGCTGATCTCACTTCACAGGATTCCTTCAAGCTCCACCCAAGATGAGGTGAGGAAGGTGGATTCACCAATTTTAACAGCTGAGTCGTATTCCATTGTGTAGATAGACCACAACTTGTTGAGCCACTCATCTGTTGTTGAACACCTGGGTTGCTTCCAGGTTTTGGCTATTATAGATTGTGCAGCCACAAACATGGGTATACACAGATTATTTTTAAATTTTTTATTTATAAATTTTAGAATGATTTTTTAATCTTTATTTATTTATTGGATAGAGACAGCCAGAAATTGAGAGGGAAGGGGGTGATAGGAATGGAGAGAGACAGACCCCTGTAGCCCTGCTTCACCACTTACAAAGCCTTCCCCTTGCAGGTGGGAACTGGGGGCTCAAACCCATATCCTTGTGCACTGTAACATGTGCGCTTAACCAGATGTGCCACAACCCGGCCCCCACGCAGATATAGATAGATAGATAGATAGATAGATATAGATATAGATATAGATATAGATATAGATATAGATATAGATATAGATATAGATATAGATATAGATATAGATATAGATATAGATATAGATATATACTTGGATGGATGTGTTTGGCTCCTTAGGATCTATCCCCAGAAGGGGAATTGCAGGATCATAGGGAAGGTCCACTTCTAGCCTTCTGAGAGTTCTCCAGACTGCTCCCCACAGGGGATGGACATATTTAATTCCCATCAGCAGTGCAGGAGGCTCCTTTGTCCCCACAGCCTCCGCAGCATTTGTTGTCAGCATCCTTTCTGGTGTGTGACATTCAGTTCCCCTACTGGTGCCAGTGGACCAAGTCACTATAATCCTCAGGGCATGAGCAAGAGAAAGGGGCATAGCTAAGAAGCTCTGTCTTAGTCCTCCCTGCATGCATGATGTCCGCCCTCTGTCTCCACGGACGGTCATTTATCTTCCATGCACTTGGGTCTTGCCTCACGTCTGTCTTCTTGAGGGTTCCCCAAGGCTGATTATTGTTTTGTCTGTGCTTGTGTTCTATAGTTACTACCTGTCCTTATAGACTATCACCTGTCACTTGCATGTCATCTCTGAGAGTCAGGTTAAAAGTACCTAGCCCTGGGAGTTGGCGGTAGCACAGTGGGTTAAGCGCAGGTGGCGCAAAGCGCAAGGACCGGCATAAAGCCCCTGGCTCCCCACCTGGCTCGCCACAGGTGGTGAGGCAGCTCTGCAGGTGTGTGTCTGTCTTTCTCTCCCCCTCTCTGTCTTCCTCTCCTCTCTCCATTTCTCTCTGTCCTATCCAACAATGACGATATCATCATCAACAACAACAATAATAATTACAACAATAAAACAACAAGGGCAACAAAAGGGAATAAATAATTTTTTTTTTAAAGTACCTAGCCCTGAGAAGCAATTACAGAGGCCAGACCTACCACCTTCTGCACCCCATAAAGAATTTGGGTCCAGTGGTCCAGGAGGTGGCACAACGGATAAAGCACTGGATTCTCAACCATGAGGTTCTGAGTTCAATCCCAGGCAGCACATGTACCAGAGTGGTGTCTGGTTCTTTCTCTCTCGCTACCTGTCTTTCTCATGAATAAATAAATAAATTATTTAAAAGAAATAAAAAGAATTTGTGTCCATATAGGGAAGCTTCCAATGGTGGGGATGGGATAGGGAACTCTGGTTGTGGGAACTGTGTGGAATTGTACCCCTGTTATCTTTCAATCTTGTGAACCATTATTAAATCACTAATAAAAATGTAAAGTTCCTAGTCATTCTTTCTTTTGTAACACTCTCCTTGGAGGTGATTTCTGTTGTCTCTCACCTTAATATTAGCTTTTTTTTCTAGCCGTATTTTAAATTTTCTTTGCAAATTGTGGCATTGTTCTCCCTATCAGTGTCTCTCATTCATGGTAAACAGTCACTGTCTTTTGCAAATTCTGCTGAAGAGCACACACACAGCACCATGGTTTGATTTCTCAAACTTTAATATAAAGAATTGACATCCTCGGGCTAGGAGGAAGGCACCAGAGTTTGCAACTTTAAACATCATCTTGGATATTTCTCATTGACTTGGTTCACAGTCCATACTCTAGAAGAATTGCTAAATGCAATCTCTACTCACGGAGAAAAACACAGAAGCCAAAGGATATCTGACAGAAACTTCCTATTCCTTGCTAAAGAAATAATCTCGCTTCTTAAGAAAATGCACACCCCTCAGGCAAGAATGAATACAATTTTCCAGCAGGCTACTTTACAAAGAGATTCCCTGGACATATTTATTCTGGTATCTCATGTATCATTACTTCTCCTATTAAATGTGCTCATAAAAGAACTAACTGCAAGAAATAGTTCTGTTTGTTCCTGAAGGCTTTCATTACCATTCAGGCTGTGGTTTCAAGTCATGATCCCCTGTGTGAGCTGGAGGACTTTCTCCTTAGCGATATTTTCCTATGTCACTCACAGGCAGATCTAAGCAGATGCATGTTCTTACTGTTAATCTGTGTGCGGTTTCACAGAATGTGCAGTCTTATGAAACACATTCATCCATGCCTTCCCGGACTATCTTCCTAGCACATTCCCAAGACTGTGACTCAATTGTCTAAGATAGGTTAAAGTCATAAATGCAAATTATATGATTTCTTTAATTGAAGACGAACCCATCATGATTTGTTCTTCTCGTGGGTAGGAGAGGTCTTGTTTTGGACTATTTGAGATCTCCTTTACCTGTGAGGGTTGTACTTTGGTTTGTTCTGCCTCCATTTTAGAGTTTCCACCAAGAACGTTTTAGACATATTCCATGCCTTTCTTTTTCTAATAAGGGGTAATTGAAGGACCTTTCCACTTTCTTCTTAAATTTGTATTAGTGATTTAATAATGATAAATGAGATTGATAGATAGCAAGGGTACAATTCCATACAACTCCCACCACCAGAGTTCTGTGCCCATCCCCTCCATTGGAAGCTTCCTGCTAGGAGTCTGGACCCAAATTCTCTATGGGGAGCAGAAGGTGGGAGTTCTGGCTTCTGTCATTGCTTCTCCGCCAGACATGGGTGTTGGCAGGTGGATCCACACCCCCAGCCTGTGTCTGTCTGTCCCTAGTGGGGCAGGGCACTAGGGGGGAGGCTCCAGGACACATAGTGAGGTCGTCTGCCCAGGGAGGTCAGGATGGCATCATGGCAGCATCTGCATCTTGGTGGCTGAAAGGCAGTAAGATATAAAATAGGGTGAATTGTTTAACAATCAGGAAGCCAAAGGTAGGGTAAGAACAGATGGAACTAGGACGTCTATTTTAGCTTTGTTCCAAGGGGCCCATGACTTTAGTAATTTTTGTCTAAGTCTGAGAACTAACGTGCAAGTGGGTGAAAAGCATTTTCCGGGGAGATGGTGTCATATAGGAAAAAACATCCTTGCCTCTCTCTATGCGATTAACACTTAAGCGGTAACGACACTAGACAGTTGCTTATGTATTTACCTCATGACCTAGGCCCGTGAGTCCTTGCGATGGCTATTCCCAGCATCAATAAAGGAACACTGGCCGCAGACACTTCTTTAAAGAATGAAGGGCTGCTGTAGAGACGTTCTTCGGCGTCGTATAACACAGCTGCCACCAATACAGTGGCGCTTTCTTCTCCAGCTCTCTGGCCTCTTGACTCGGTGCCTCTTAACCTCTCAACAGGGTTTGATTGTGATTATAAATTTATACGTGGAGCAAGACACATGGACGAGGCGACTAAAGAATCGAAGAGGAGAAATGTTTCTAGCATTATTTGTGAGCAGCGGACAGACAGAAGTCATGAAAGACTCCCTCTCACTCGCCCTGTGGACGCCTGCAGGAGAGGTCAGAGTAGCCAAGGCACGTGGAGCCGCTCATTTCTCCTGAGGAAATGGCTGAGTCACATGGAAGAAAGACACAGAGGACCCTTACTGACTCTGAATTCCACAATGAAAACTCTGAAACAGTCTCCTCACAAGAAAAGTCAGAGCTTTGTATGAAGGTACTCTGGCCATCATTTCAAATCATACACAAATGCCGATGTATTCTATTGTACAACTGGACCTGATGCTTTTCTATTCCAATTTTACAGAGTTATACATGACTATACATGTAACAATAACTGTGTGAAATGAATCAGAACAATCTCTTATTAATCTTTTGTCCCTTGTAAAATGTCAACAACTGTAATGCAAAAGCCATTAATTCTGGATAAAATGATAAAAAAAAAACTAAGTAAGTGGCATACAGCCTTAGAAATAAATCCTTTTTTATTCATTATAAAACATTATATAATGTAATCCTATTCATCACGGTATTCTGAAATTGTGGGCATTGGTCTTTGATCACTAAAATTAGTACAATTTCTTTTTCCAGTGTTCATTTGAAAAATATTGAATTTCAGTTTGTTACAATGCTAACATCAACAAAATTAATATCATCATTCTCTCTTGCATTGGTATTTTTCTTTTAAAAACAACCATACACATCTCAGTGTTATATGTTAATGTACATAATTTCAGAAAATTTTTATTTTTTATTATCTTCATTTATTTGACAGATATAACTGACATCAAGAGGGAAGCCAGGGGGAGGATAGAGAGGAAGAGAGACAGAGAGACACCTGACACCCTGATTTACCACTCAGGAAGCTTTCCCCCTGCAAGTGGGGACTGGGGGTTTGAACCCGGGTCCTTGTGCATTGTAACTTGTGCGCTCAACCAAGTGCGCCACCATCCAGCCCCCCAAAATTAAAATCTGTTTTTTTTTTCTTCTGGCATTTTGTAACCTATGTACTTCCACTACTTTTATCCCAGTGTGAGGATGTCATATGCCAGCAGTGTGAAGCTACGGGACAGGTCATGCCGTGTGGTGGAGAGTCTGAATCAACTGGCCTTTCAGGCGGCCCTTGTCTCAGTCCCAGGGCTCATGTGAAGTAGATACAAAGGTGAGGGAAAGAACAGGAAAAAAAAATGATCGTACTTTCTTTCAACTGGTATTGCTTAATAGAGATTCAAGATAATTGAAACAGACAGACAATAAAGCAAATGCAATTTTCTTTCTTTTTTTTTTTATTTATTTCACTTCTGGCACTGAACTAATAGAAATTCACATACAGGCAAGATAGACTAAGGCTTGGGACAGAGAAGATTGAAAAAGCTTAACAACAATAAAAAAATCCAATTTTATTTTTATTTGACTTTAACCAAGAAACCAGGTGTGGAAATCAAAACCAACCTTAAGGCTCACCCATGTCTGTAGCCAGAGCACTCCACAGCAGCCGCCGAAACTTGCAGAGCTACATTCAGTCAACAGCTTCTCTGCTGGTGGGAAAAAGAAATCAAAAAGTCTGAACAGATTCTGTTCGAATTTGGGTTACAAATTTTGATGGAATTCAGAAAAAAACATGAAACACCAAAGTGAAAAAACAGGACTGTCGAATAAGTTACCTGGAAACTTCTCTGCTTTCTCCATGCTGACAACCCGGAGTTGAGTTCCTGGGACGTCAGGTGGGAATATTATGGTCCTGGAGCACTAAGATGCATGGGGACGTACGTTAGTGAGAAGGCTGTGCAGATGCCTGTGGCAGGGAGAGGAGAGACTGTATCCTTGTGTCTTCAACTAGATGATAAACCACTAAACCCCAATTGAAAAAATAATAATAGTTGAATTAGACAATTAAAAGAATATGTTCTTCATGTTTCTCTGAATCAAAGGCTTTACCAGCAGACATTCCACCTATCTCTAACATTAAAGAAATATTATCCTACTACTTCTTCTTCTTCTAGCGTTTGCCCATTATCCTACTGAGGCCCTGTGGCGGAGTAACTGGTTGAGTGCACGTGTTCGGATGTGCAAAGACTCGGATTCAAGCCCCTGGCTCCCTGCTGCAGGGGGGCAGCTTTAGAAATGGTGAAGGAGTGCTGCAGGTGTCTTTCTCTCTCCCTTCCTATCTTCCTCTTCCTTCTTGATTTCACCCCATCTCTATCCAATAAGTAATACATGAAATATATTCTAAAGCATTATCCTATTCCTGTAGATTCAGAGTCTCATGAGGAAAGTCAACTCAAATTAGGTTTTTATTAAAAAAAAAAACACACAATTGTTTGTCTCATAAAAACCAAGAACAGAAAAGGCTAAGGTAAAATAAAATAGAAATTATTTATAATTGAACACAAAGAATCAACGTCTTACTAAAGCCTCCTTTATTTTCTGAGTCACCCTGAACGCCTATGTAATTCTCTTGTATGCTTTGTACTAACACTTTTGAAATGAGGAAGAACACTGGCTATTGTCAAGTCTTCATCTTTATACAAAAAATCCATTTTCTTAAAATCGAACTTACAATAATGCTTATAGTTTGCCAAAGCACATTTTTTTTCATTATATATTAACATTTTTTTTTTGCAGACGATTAGGGCCAAAGTAAGTAAATGATAGTGAAATGAATCTTTACAAAACTACTGAAATTAAAAAATAAATAACACATTTTAAGAGCTTGCACAGTGTAGGTGATACAGTTAAGTTACAGGTGGATACATATGCACTTAGTAATACCCTGCCCCTCCAGGCATATTACAAAATTTGAACATGAGTTGTTCTTTTTTTTTTTATTTTTTGCCTCCAGGTCTATTGCAGGGCTCAGTGCATGGATCCACGGCTCCTGGAGGCCATTTCCCTTTTGTCCTGCCTTTCTGGTTGCCCTTGTTTTATTGTTGTTGTGGTACCATTATTATTGCTGTTATTGATCGTTGTTGTTGGTTAGGACAGAGAGAAATGGAGAGAGGAAGGGAAGACAGAGAGGGGGAGAGAAAGACAGACACCTGCAGACCTGCTTCACCGCCTGCAGGAAAGTGACACTCCTGCAGGTGGGGAGCCGGGGGCTTGAACCGGGATCCTTACCCTGGTCCTTGTGTTTCATGAACAAGTTCTATCGTTTTGACATTGTGCCGTAGAATATACAGCTCAAGAATTTTACTAAGGCTCCACACACTTTCTCATTATTAGAGTTTCCCAAATTGTTGAGTCTTCAAGTCCTCTGTGTTTTTGCTTCTTTTTTCAGTTGTGTTCATCGTGATTGATAATATAAATGAGAGATTTAGATACATTTCAAAGAGAGTTTATTTAAAATAGAAATGGCATATACCTCCTACTGTAAATCTCACAGTTAATGCTCTGTACAAAGCAAAGCCTTATTACATCGTGTAATTTACTGTTAGTACGATAACAATACATCACAGGTAGAAAATATTGGGTTCATTCAGAAATACATTCCCTATGTATTTAATTCTTTTTATTTGTCTGATTAAAATCTGTAAAGTTTAGTTAGAAACTGAAACACTTTTAGGGGTAATGATTGGACAAATCTCAGATACAGAGAATAGCGCAAGCCACTGTGAGCATTGTCATGTCCCATGGAGATGACAGTCAACGAAGGGCTGAAATTATCTGAAAAGCAGGGGCCAGGCGGCGTCTCACCTGGCTCAGCGCACACATTACAGTGTGCAAGGTCCTGGGTTCAAGTCCCATGAGTGGTGAAGCAGGGCTATAGGAGCCTCTCTGTCTCTTTCCCTCTCTGCCCACCCAATCTCTGTCTCTATCCAGTACTAAAAATATTTTTTTAACATTTTTTATATTTATTTATTTATTTTCCCTTTTGTTGCCCTTGTTGTTTAACATTGTTGTGGTTATTGATATTATTGTAGTTGGATAGGACAGAGAGAAATGGAGAGAGGAGGGGAAGACAGAGAGGGGGAGAGAAAGACAGACACCTGCAGACCTGCTTCACCGCCTGTGAAGCGACTCCCCTGCAGGTGGGGAGCCGGGGGCTCGAACCGGGATCCTTAAGCCGGTCCTTGCACTTTGCGCCACCTGCGCTTAACCTGCTGCACCACCTCCCGACTCCCAATAAAACTATTTTTTAAAAATTGCAAGATATAAGATATGCAGTGGACATAGACTCCTGGAGCCCATGTAACATCTTCACAGGAATATCTTAACACCTTGATTATGAAGATTGTCTTTCACATCATTTTAGTGACTTAGTTTCTCTACTTGAAATTTTAAGAAATATCTCTGAATGTATTTGGAAACACCAAATGCTGGCTATGCTCACTCACATTTGTTTGTATCCTGGATGTATTATTGCGGTTATGAAAATGAAAATTCAGTATGTAAAATTATGCCCGGAATGAATTGTTGTTACTACTCTGGGCAGTTAGAAAAGTCCCCTTGGAAGTTAATGCCAGTGACTCACACAGGTGAAATGCTAAGGGATCCCTCTCAGGATGGGATGTAACTTTGTTGGAGGCTTTACCTGAAATACAAACATGTATTTTATGCCTTCTGCTGATGAATGTCATTGGGAGATTCCAACACTGAGATGCCAGGAGATGGTGCACCTGGTTGAGTGCACACATTATAGTGTTCAAGGACCTGGGTTCAAGCCCCTGGTCCCCATGTGCAGAGGGAAGCTTCATGAGTGTTGAAGCAGGCCTGCAGGTGTCTCTCTGTCTCTCTCCTTCTCTATCTCCCCCCTGCTCTCTCATTTTTCTGTCTCAATCAAATAATAAATAAAAAATAAAATAAAAACTAAAGAAAAAAATCTAACATTGGTTTTCTTTGCCTCAATTAGTTCCCTCAACTCAAGACTGTAATCTGTAATATACTCTAATCACTTGAGTCCTGGTCCTTGCACTTGTGACATGTGTATCAATCAGGTGTGCAGTGCCTGGTCCTTGCACTTGTGACATGTGTATCAATCAGGTGTGCAGTGCCTGGTCCTTGCACTTGTGACATGTGTATCAATCAGGTGTGCAGTGCCTGGTCCTTGCACTTGTGACATGTGTATCAATCAGGTGTGCAGTGCCTGGTCCTTGCACTTGTGACATGTGTACTCAATCAGATGAGCAGTGCCTGGTCCCTGCACTTGTGACATGTGTACTCAATCAGGTGTGCAGTGCCTGGTCCCTGCACTTGTGACATGTGTACTCAGTCAGGTGTGCAGTGCCTGGTCCTTGCACTTGTGACATGTGTACTCAGTCAGGTGTGCAGTGCCTGGTCCTTGCACTTGTGACATGTGTACTCAATCAGGTGTGCAGTGCCTGGTCTTTGCACTTGTGACATGTGTGTACTCAGTCAGGTGTGCAGTGCCTGGTCTTTGTACTTGTGACATGTGTACTCAGTCAGGTGTGCAGTGCCTGGTCCTTGCACTTGTGACATGTGTACTCAATCAGATGAGCAGTGCCTGGTCCTTGCACTTGTGACATGTGTACTCAGTCAGGTGTGCAGTGCCTGGTCCTTGCACTTGTGACATGTGTACTCAGTCAGGTGTGCAGTGCCTGGTCCTTGCACTTGTGACATGTGTACTCAATCAGATGAGCAGTGCCTGGTCCTTGCACTTGTGACATGTGTACTCAGTCAGGTGTGCAGTGCCTGGTCCTTGCACTTTTGACATGTGTACTCAATCAGATGAGCAGTGCCTGGTCTTTGCACTTGTGACATGTGTACTTAATCAGGTGAGCAGTGCCTGGTCCTTGCACTTGTGACATGTGTACTCAATCAGGTGTGCGGTGCCTGGTCCTTGCACTTGCGACATGTGAACTCAATCAGGTGTGCGGTGCCTGGTCCTTGTATTTGTGACATGTGCACTCAATCAGGTGTGCGGTGCCTGGTCCTTGTATTTGTGACATGTGTACTCAATCAGGTGTGCGGTGGGTGCCTGGTCCTTGCACTTTTGACATGTGTACTCAATCAGGTGTGCAGTGCCTGGCCCCTCTTTATAGGAGAGTAAGTAGCGAAGGTGGCAGATTTCTATGGACTTGCACTGAAGGCAAAATTCGAATGTGTTGTGTACAGTAGTGTAATGGAGAGAAGCAATTGCATTATTTATAAAATACTTTAACTGTATACCATATCTTAAAATTCAGAAGAAAATTGTCATGATATGTGAAAATACATCTAGAACTGACTTTGTATTTAATAAGAACATTTCAGAAGAAAAAAATTATGAATGACTCATTTCAGTCCTCCAAAGTCTAGTGTAATATCAAACTTTTCCCTTTTTAATGTGTTCGTGAAAGTGAGCAAGCTACTCAGATGTTTTCTGACCTGTTCAAACACTTACAGGTTGAATAGATATTTGAGAAAGGATATGTCAGTCATCATTGATCAATAGTTTGTTTTCTTTGAGAAGTCAGAGACATGCATTGAATTTATAGTTAAGACTAGGTACATAAAATCATAATTGTCTGAAATTCTTTAATTACATTTTTTACATGTAAAGGTAAGTATAGACAAGATGATTTTATTTATTTATTTATTTGATGTGTCTCTCTCTCTCTCTCTCTCTCTCTCTCGCTCTTTGCCTCCAGGGTTCTCGCTGGGGCTCGGTACCTGCATTACCAATCTACTGTTCCTGGAGACCATTTTTTCCATCTTGTTGCCCTTGTTGTTAGCGTTATTGTTATTATAGCTGTCGTTGTTGTTGGATAGGACAGAGAGAAGTCGAGAGAGGAGGGGAGACAGAAAGAGGGAAAGAAAGACAGACACCTTCAGACATGCTTTACTGCCCGTGAAGCGACTCCCCTGCATGTGGGGAGCCAGGGACTCAAACCGGGATCCTTAAGCCGGTCCTTGAGCTTTGCACCATGTGTGCTTAACCTGCTGCCCTACTGCCCAGCCCCCACAGGATAATTTTATGTCAATTTTTAATAAAAAAATTAACAATTTGAAGAAATTTCTAATTTTTAGAGTTAAATTTATTGTCAATAAAATATCCACACAGAATTTTATGTGAAAGTCCATTTAAATGTTCACAAGTGATTAGAAGAATAAAATTAAAAATAATTGTATATAACCCATCTAACCAATGAGTGTTGAGACTTGATATCACCAAGTTATAAAAATCAAGCTTTTCTCATAACATCGTGGAATGTAGTCGTGCCTTTAATTTGCATAATGTGAGCAGTGCTGGAGAAGATGTTAGGAGCCTTCTCTTATTTGTTGACTTGGTAGCGTTTTTATATTTTGAGGCCACTTTTCTTAAGCGTTTACATGCTGTGCCCAGTTTTATTGATCTACTTGTCGTCAGAGTCCCAGGTTATGGGGAGAACATACACCTTTTTTATCATGATAGCATATACCTTTTTGATACACAACTACAAACATTGCTTCCCTCATTTTAAAATTTAACTTTGATTCTACTTCTCCCAGTCAGCTTCCTGGGGGTCAGTCAGCATGATAGCAACAGAAATTTTCATAGAATAAAAATGTGTTTTTATTTTCACCAGCTGCATTAATGATTCATTTGTTTTCTTTTATGTATCGTGTATCTTGGCGAACTCTTCCTTAAACCAAGATCACTAAAACCACCATCGTGCTTCTTTGTATTGATTTATTGATCGATTTTTCACCAGAGCACGGATCAATTCTGTTTTATGGTGGTGCCGGGGATTGAACCTGAGACTTTGGCTCCTCAGACATGAGAGCCTCATTGCATAATTATTATGCTATCTGCTTTCAAATAATGCTTCTAAAAACTTTGTAGATTTACATTTTACACTCAGGTATATGAACTATTATATTATTGAGTAAGAATGGTCAGGACAGACCTACCTTTGTTCTAGACCTTGAATGAGAAGTATCCAATTTTATTATTATTATTGTTATCAGAACACTGCTTAGTTCTGGTTTATGGTGGTGGTGGGGGTTGAACCTGGGACCTCAGAGCCTCAAGCACTAACGTCATTCTGCATAATCATTATGCTGTCTCCCCAGCCTCAGAGTATTCATTTTTCAACAATGTTAACTTGAGACTTTTTTGCATATGTCCGTTATTGTGCTGTATTTCCTTTCCTCTTATTTTTGTGTACTCTTGCTAAAGAAAAAAAAACAACAGTCATCACCTTACGAAGCCCAATCCTAACTCCCCACTTACAGGGAATAGAAGCAGCAAAGTTCAGTTATATCACAGGGAGGAGCCCTCTACAAAATATCAAACTGGGAAAAACTCAGTGTAAGCCACGGACCACTGGTTTCCCAAGTGAATGTGCGACAAATGGCCTCGAAGACTTTATGAGAAAAGGAGAAGAGCTTTGGTGGTCGTTGCTGGGAGGCTGGGACGCAGATCTTGGAGGCTGGTGCAGTGTGGACTTATTCCGGTGATCCTACAATCTTGTGAGATGGATTGTAGGGGATCATGAGTATCAACACGTCCGTCCAAGGGGAAACTAAGGGGAGAATAACAAGACGTGTTAACCAATTACAAACTACTGGTTTTACTAGATTGTAGTCCCAACTAGCAGCCTTGTGTCTTAGGGAGCTTTGGAAAATGCCTAGAGGAATACCCTGCACCGCCACCTGAGGGGTGAAGGGATTGGAAAAGCGAAACTCATGGCTGCCGACAGAAAGGAGGAATGAAAACCTAGTTTTCAAGGATAGAAACCCTTAGTGCGCATTTTATTTTAAACGACGTGTATCGTGCAGATGTGAACGGAAGTCGATCACGTCGCTGCTGCTCTGATGTTGATTCCTGAGCTTACGAATCTATGTGTTTATAGCATGTACTTGCGATAGAACACGTTAAGTTGGAAAAGTCACCATTTTAATTCCTATACTTGCTTAAAACTTCTTTTTATATATGTATTTTTTCTTTTTATTTATTTATTTTCCCTTTTGTTGCCCTTGGTTTTTTAATTGTTGTTGATGTCATCGTCGTTGGATAAGACAGAGAGAAATGGAGAGAGGAGGGGAAGACAGACAGGGGGAGAGAAAGACAGACACCTGCAGACCTGCTTCACCGCCTGTGAAGCGACTCCCCTGCAGGTGGGGAGCCGGGGGCTCGAACCAGGATCCTTAAGCCGGTCCTTGTGCCTTGCCGCTGCACTACCACCCGACTCCCTGCTTAAAACTTCTTTAACCCAACTAATATGATCTGAAAATATGAATGTGGTTTGGGAATATAATGATTAGAACTTTATGCATTTTTTCACAGCCTTTTGTTCTTCTAACAAGGGAAGTTCCTGGGAAGTATTATTAACATCTATCATTGCTCTCAGAGAACTATTCTAAATGAATCAATTGTAGAAAACTACTAAGTGATAGTCTCATTTCCATAGAAATGGCCTCATTATGACTAAATACTCGAAATGTATGAAGACAGTATTGTTTAGAGGAAGTCTAGCAACACTTTCCTCTCCGCTAACTCATATAAATGTCTTCCCTCATGTTTGAAATTATATGATTTGAATTCACCATGCACACTTATAAGGCATTATTAGATTTTTTTTCACTCTGAACCATTAGTTCTATTATTTAACTGAGTTTATTTAGGCCTCCTATAATGGCAATTAATTGAAGTTGAGCAAAATGTTTTGCATGCTTAAAAATACAGCATTTTTTATTAGTGATTTAATAATGATGGACAAGATTGTAGGAGAAGAGGGATACGATTCCATATAATTCCCTCCACCAGGCTCCCATATCCCACCCCCTCCACTGGAAGCTTTGCTTTTCTTTATCCCCCTGGGAGTATGGACCAAAATTCTTTATGGGGAGCAGAGAGTGTGAGTTCTGGCTTTGGTAATTGCTTCTCTGCTTGACACGTGCTGGCAGGTGGGTCCAAACCCCCAGCCTGTTTCTATCTTTCCCTAGTGGGGCAGGGCTCCGGGGAGGTGGAGCTCCAGGACACATTCTTGAAGTTGTCTTCCCAGGGAACACAGGTTGGCATCTTGATAGCATCTGCAACTTGTTGACTGAAAATCAGTAAGATATAAAGCAGAACAAATTGTTTAATAATCATAAACCTAAAGATAAGAATAGAGCCCATGTTTAAAAAATGTGATATTTGTGTTTGTTCTTTTTCTCTTTCTTTCTAGCTTTCTTCTCTTTCTTTCTTTCTTTCTTTCTTCCTTCTCTCCTCCTCCTTCTCCTTCTCCTCCTCTTCCTCCTCCTCCTCCTTCTTCCTCTAATTAAATTATACCAAGGCATGAACTTAGGTCTTCAGAACTGTATAGTGCTACTGCACGGACTCCTTGTCCCACTTTTCTGTTTGCATTTATTTTTTTTAAGTAGAGAAAGAAAGAAGGAAATGTGTGGAAAAAAAAAAAAAAGCAAAGAATGGGAGCAACATCTTAGCGGTGTGTCACTGCCCACAGAGCTCTCTTCCCTGCCGTTCATGCCGTTCATGCTCTGTGTGGTGCCAGGATCCCAGCTCAGGGCCTTGCACTTGATGACATGTGTGCATCGCCACGTTTGTGATGTCCTGCCTTTTGATTTCACAGCACAACATATGAGGTGACAAGGTTACCAGACAGATTTTCATGAAAATGGAAACCTCTTGAGTTATCTGTCCTTCGACTAAATCTTCAAGCCCAATTAATCCCTGTCAACTCAGATGCTCTCAATTTTAGTGCAACATCCACATACTAAGTCAAACACCTGCAAGGGTTCTTACATGGTGACCACTAACAGCATCCTGATACCAGCCGATAAACTTCTATCACTTCTTCATGTTTTGTGAAAGAAAATTACTGTTTCACAATTCCATCTGAACTTCTGATTGACAAATAAACAATACAGTAATCCTCTGTTCTTTCCAAATTTCTTTTTATTACCACTAAGGAAAGATGTGAATATTTTTAATGTTTCCATAGTCAGTAAAGAAGAAATAGAGAACACTGGTGCAAATACAAAAACTCTCGCTATGTCAGAAACTAAATATCTAGAAAAAGAAATTAATACTAGACAGAATATTAATAAAAAGTAGTTGCATATGCTTAATCTAATTCACACTCACTTGAGGCATTCAATCATTTTATTGATAACTTTATACTAACAAGTCACTCATCAAAGTAACACCCTGTGAAGATACTTGCTCAAGTCACACAGCGTGCAAATAATACATCTGGGATTTGCAAAGAACTAGACCACTTTGGGGTCTATATTAAAGGTTTTTAACTGGAAATTATTCTTCATCAATGTGTTTTTATACATGAAAAAAATAATGAAAGTAATGGAGGGCTGGGTGGTAGTATACCTTGCTGAGTGTACGTGTTATAATACACACGGCCCCAGGTTCAAGTCACTGGTCCCTACCTGCAGGAAGAAAGCTTTGTTGAGTGGTGAAGCAGGATGCAGAGGTTTCTGTCCCTGTACCTCTCTGTCTCCCCCTTCCCTTTCGATTTCAACTGTGCCTATTCAAGAAACAAAGATTTAAATGATAAAACAACTACAATGAAACTTCTAGTTTAAGGTATCAAGTAACTGATCGTGTATGACTATTGAGGCAAGACTACTTTATAATGGCATAAAAGAAAAGAGAGGGCTGGGTGGTGGCACACATGTGGTTAAATGGACACATCACCATGGAAAAGGACCTGGGTAGGGTTCTAGAGAGGGGAGGTTCTGGGAAGCATTGCGGAGGCCATCTGTCCTGGGAAGTCAGGATGGAATCATGGTGGCATCTGTATCTTGGTGGCTGAAAGGAAGTAAGCTGAAATGCAGGGCAAAATATTTAATAAACAGGACCCAGAAAGTAGGAATAATGGAGCAGATGAAAGTAAGGACCTTCAGGTAGAAGGAGTCTAGGAGTCTATTTCAGGAATGTTCCTAGGGACCCGTGTCCTAATCATCTTTGCTTGAACTTGATAGCTGACATGGGGATGGACCAAAATACTGTCTGGGAAGATTATGGCAGAGTTGAGAATAGGCCTAGAAAGCGAATTAGGGCATAGAGTAGCTCTCAAACTTGAAGAAAATATAAAAATGCAATTAAGTATTTATTACATGCATCTAACCTACGACCCATAGTTATTTACTATATGTAATTGTAACCTTTAAAATCTGAAAGGCAAGTCTTTATTCATTTCCAAATTAAAGAGAAAATAATTTCTTATGCTAGAACATTTTATTTTGACTTACTTTGTACTGTCATAATGGATCTCTTGTCTGATTTTTCAGTATGGAAGCATTAGTTTATAGTTACGTTTAAAATAAAACAAGGGAAAAGTCTAGTTTCCTTTAAAATATATTAACTATTCTAAAAATATAAAGCATGTAGATTTTTAAACACTTGTAAAGCATTGTACAGCACATCATGATGGTACAACAAACAGGATCCTACTACTACTACTATTATTATTATTAATGTTAATGTTAGGGCTACTGGTAGATTAGATCATGAATGAGTTATCAAACAGAAATGTGGGTCAATCAACTCCAAGATTTGTATAGAATTCTGCCTCCTCCGTACTGAATTGTATTTACTAAGTAATTTGTGAGATACCTAATATTTATACTGAATTGTTCCTTAAAAAGAACGTTCGGGCAAGACCTTTTCAGACAGTCACAATCATTGAGCTTATAATTTCACAGCTGACTTGGACACTGACATAGTAAAGAAAGATCAGGCACCTCTACAAACCATGTAGGTTTGGCAATAAAATGCTTGTTTAAAAATAAACCACTGAAAACTTATCAGTGACAAAAACTAAATATTCTGAAAAATGTGTTGTTGTTCTTGTTGTTTATTTCTTTTTTTCCTTTTCCTCTTCTTTCTTTTCTCTTGATTTGTCAGAAAAGGAGCCTGACAGAAGTCTCTCTGTGATTCTTAAAAATAAGGTTGGTAACCATCTCTTTCCCAGATTCAGCATTTCTGGTGATAAGAGAGACATGATGGGACAAGTCCCTGGGTGTAAGTGAATACAGCCTCCTCAGACTGCTCACTCCCCTCCTTTCTCCTCCTCTACTCTGGCAATGTCCACTGACATTGCTTATGTTTCTACAACTTCCTGGGATCACACAACAGTGCCCATAATGTATTATCTTCTAAGACGTGACCAAGTTTACCACATAATAAAATCAAATACTTTCAGATGATCTAAGACAAAACTCGCACTTATTTCACTTAGGTATGGGGAAACTGTCTATGAATGACTTTAAATAATTTTAACATGTTAAACATCCAATAAGTAGTGGTATTTGAAGTTAATTGGGTCTAAAAGTTCCATAAGTCTTCTAATTGAAAGTTGTTTTTTTTTTCTCTTTTCAAATAGTGCTATTGAGGGAGTCGTGGTTTACATTACAGTTGTTGACAAAGGGGTAGTTACTCACTTCCTTGTGGTGAGTGTCTGCAAAACACTCTCACCACTATCATGCACAGAAACTCCAACACCTGGCCTCTCCCCACCACTCCACCCTGCAGCACACTGCACCCAATGCTGCTTTGTCAGGGCTCTTTCCCTTTGCATCCCTGTGTCTGAAGTTCCATCTGTGAGTGAGAACACCTAGTATTTGTCCTTTCATTTTTGGCTTATTTTACCACGATTCCTTCAAATCCCATTCAAGGCGAGACAAATAAGATGACTTCTTCATTTTTAACAGCTGAGTAGTTACTAATCTTGGAAAATGGAATGAAAAGAAAGAGGAAAGGAAGGAAGGAAGGAAGGAAGGAAGGAAGGAAGGAAGGAAGGAAGGAAGGAAGGAAGGAAGGAGGAAAAAAGGATAAAGACAGATATTTTCTAAACTTGGGGTAAGCTTGTTAAATTTCCTAGAAAATTTTCCTTGGCTCATATTCCAATATTTTCCACGTATTAGATAGCATTTTCCTTTTTGAGAACACTGCCTCATCTATATACTGCAGATAAGTGCAGAATTATTACCCAAAGCTTGTCAAGAAGATTAGCGAAACTAGGTACTTAAGACATACTTAGCTAGTTTAGCTAATCTTGAAATGTTAGCAGAAAGACCACCTGTTCCAGCCTTGATATTAAAAAGCTTCCAGTCTCCCACTTTTCTCTATAGGAGCTTATTGCAGAGAAAATGAACATTGGGAATTCCTGTGTTGAGGAGGGTGTGGCTGTCAGCTATTAGAATCCACCTCAGAAGCACTGCTAATCAGAGACAGGACCCATCCATCCGTCGGGTGATAGTGAGTATGTAGTTTTCACCGTTAAGAGTCTAAGTTCTATACTTTGCCAACCTCTGTTGCTATTGTCAGAGTCTAAGGAATTATCTTTAATTTTTTTTTAGATTTTTAAAATTATTTTCGTTTAGTGGGTAAAGACAGCTAGAAATCAAGAGGAAAAGGGTATGAGAGACAGAGGGACAGGGAGAGGGAGAGACCTGCAACCCTGCTTCACCACTTGGACCCCCCCCAGCAGGTGGGCCTTGAACCTAGGTCCTTGCGTATTGTACCATGTGCACTCAATGAGGTGAGCCACCACCTGGACCCCAGAGTCTAAGGAATTCTCCTTATTTAATTTAATGTACCTCTCCCTCAGTTTCTGATATAGGTGAGTGGGGCCAGATACATTATTTCTCTGAATGATGATACCATTGGTTTTTCAAGTTTTAGGATTTTCACACTCACCAACCTCCCCCCACCCCTCTTCAATGCAGTCACCACCAATGATTAAATTGCCACATCTTTTCCCAGTGGAGTCTGAGTACCCAGTCCTTGTCTTCCACTAAGGAAATGAGCATTTGAGGTCTTTTTTACTCATCTAATATAATGGTCATTATTAAGATTTACATCTTTTTTTCCTAAAATGCTTTATCTTGTCCACTTTTGTTTGAGTGTTTTGTAAGAAAACTAAACTCAAGACTTTAGACTGAATTTGGCTCCAATAGTTTAAAGATTCCTGTGTCTTCACCTTTAAATAAAACCTTTTGCAAAAATGAGTCATTGAATAACCTGCTTTAATTAGCTTCTTGAGAGAATAATAAAGTCGTAATTTAGTCTACTCTCTTGCACAGAATAAATTGCAATTACTGAGTACTTTTCTGCCTCAGTTAAAATTGCTGCCTTGATTATAGATCAGAGGAATTTTTCTCCCCATTTGTTGTCTGAAATGACTATGGTATTAACAATTTTTAAAAGTTCTATACACATGAACATGTATGATTTTAAATAAAATGCTATAGATAATGCCTTGAATATCCACTGAAAACTATCAAATGAAGCACAAGATAAACATAACAAAACCATTGTGGGACGATAACATTTTTCACTTTACTGAAAAATTCCAATAGGCCCATGCCTGGGACATTTTCTCATGGTGTTAATAAAAATCCTTGCCTTGAGTGTGTAGGTGAGAGGCACAGAGTCTCTAAACTGATCAATAAGAGTAGCAGACCAGAAAACAGGGGAATGAGGATGTCCAGAGTGTTTTCTGGGTTCTAGTCCCTTTAGTGGAAAAAGATTAAAAAAAAGAAACAACAGTGCCACTTTGTGGAATCACTAGCGTTCTCTTACAATGTGTTGATTTTCTACTTACTATAATAGAAAATCTCCAGCAGCTGGGTGACAAGCCTCTGCCCTGCAGAGGCCACAAAGACACGTGCATGGAGACCACAGGAACCAGTAATCATTGGAACCAGCTGCAAATCACAGCCAGCCCAAGAGCAGAGGGAGAGAAGTGCAGAGAAGCCCTGAGCCCTGAGCAGAGGTGGAGACAGTGTGAAGGACCCTCCCTCCCTCAAGGCCTGTTTGGAGAGCCTTCTGGGCCATTTGGAACCCAAAGGTAGCTGAAGCAAAGAGAGCTGCACTACCAGTATTTCCTACCACCACCTTCCACACCTCCAGAACAACAACAACAACAAAATAACAAAACAGAAAGCCCACTCTACTGGGCTGGCGTCCCCACCTGGAACACACAGCCATTCCAGAGACCTGCCTGGATGGTCTCACACCTTAATAATCTTTGCAAAGTCAAACAAATAGCCATTTATCAACACAAATCAGTCATCCATGGTACTACTTGTAAGCTGGCTAACTGGAGAAAAGGAAATGAAAATACAACCAAAAAAAAGAAAGAAAGGAAAGAAAACACACCAACGTTGGTGTTACATTTTAAAAATAGAATGGCATTGCTTGTAGCATGGAATAAATGAAACTTTTAGACATATGTCCTGCTAACTCTGAAAGATACTTTAGCATTTAACAAAATTATAATGTGGGGCTGGGGAGACAGCAAAATGGTTCTGGAATGACTGTCGTGCCTGAGGTTCTGAGGTTTCAGGTTCAATTCCCAGCACCACTGTCACCAGCCATAGCTGAGCAGTGCTCTGGTCTTTGTCACTGCCTATCAACTGTCTAGCTGCCTGTCTGTCTGTGTATCTCTCCGTAATTATTTGGAGTTCTATAATGCCAAAATTAGTAAATAAAGTATCAGTTAACAGCATTCTATACCTTAAGAAAACAACAAAACAGACAAACAGAAAAATCCAGGCCACTGAGGAGTTAATTTATAGTCTCTTAGCAGTATTTAGTACCTCAGAAAAGTAGCCTTTATTTTTGGGTTTATTGGTGAACATGTCTAAGTCTAAGAAACTCACATAGCGTTGTTCTAATGTTCCATTTCTTAGTTCTCCATATTTCGTTCAAACTGTAGACACTCTTGCACTAGTTTAAACCACGGACACTCTTGAATTTTCAAAACAAGTTTCTTCTTTAGTCAGCATGATGTTCTTTTGTTTTTTGACTAAAGAGTCATGTTAGCTTTTTGCTCCAGTGTAGCAACCTTTCATAGCAGAGAACACAAAATTTCTAAAAAAAAAAGTTACATGCTGGAAGACAGGAGGTATTAACTCATGGCCATAAAGCCAGCACAAGCCTCCAGTCCCTTCTTCTCTTGTAAATAGGGAAATATTTATGATTAAACATGATCAAGCAGAGCAATTAGTAATTGATAAGAGTTTTTAAATTATTAGCTTTAAAAATTTTTTTTTAATTTAATTTTATTTTTGAGGGAGATGCAAAAAGAGAGACACACACACAGAGAAACACCAGAGCACTGGTCAGCTCTGGCTTATGGTGGTGCGAGGGATTGAACCTGGGACTTGAACCTGGGACGTAGAAGCCTCAGGCATGAGAGTCTGTTTGCATAACCATTATACTGTCTTCCCACCTTTAATTATTATTTTTATTATCTTTATTTATTAGATAGAGATAGCCAGCAACCAAGAGGGTAGGGTGAGCTAGAGGGACAGAGAGACACCTTCAGTCCTGCTTCACCACTTGCAAAATTTGCCCCTGCAGGTGGGGACCAGGGGTTCAAAACTGGGTCCTAGTGCAGTATGACTTGTGTACTCAACCAAGTGTGCCACCACCCAGGCCCTGAAAGGGTGTGTTTTTTTTTTTTTTTAGAAAATTTTTGCACTGAAGATTCCATAAAGCGCATGCACATCAGTATGGCTTTGTGGTGATTAAATACCATTAATTTGTATGTAGAGAAAAACCTGTTTTTGTTGTTGTTGTTGTTTTGTTATGAGGGTTAAATACATGATCTGCAAAGTGTTTTTTACCCCTCTCCTCTTACAGAGTTTAGTCATAAATGTCGGCTCCTACTTGAAGCCAGAGAATCAGCACCCTGAGGATGAGGGGAGGTGGGCGTGGCGGGTGGGAGTCCATTTCCTTCGCTGTGAAGACTCACGGGTACGTGCCTGAGAAGGCCGAATAATTGTTCCCGTCACCAGTGTAATTCCTGCACTGACGCAGACCCGTCTTTGCAAGTGCTATGTCCATATGCTGATAGTAATGTCAGGAAGATATAATGTAAAGGGCTAAAATACACATGGAAAGAGAGAGAGGTTTGTACTTTTTAGATTGTTCCAGAGTGACATGACTTCTGCTTTTACAGGGTCTGAGGAAATTCTGATCACCTTAACATTTTGCAGACATCTGCAAACACCACAATATTGATGATATCTTGCTTATTGGACCTAACATTTAGAAAAGGACAATGACTTTGGATGTCCTTGGAAGGGAAATGCGTTGAAAAGCCTGGGTGATGAACTTTAGGAAGGTCCAGGGGCCTCTAAGCTAGTGCTCTTTTTAGAATGGAATGGCCAATATTCCCGCTCATGTCAACAAGGAAACACCATGTGGTCAAGCTTCTGTGATACTTTGAAACATAACGTATATCACCACTTCACAGAACCACTTTTATCCATATATTTGATATTTTAAAAATCTTGCGGCATTTCATTTTTGTTGTTGGCTTTTGGTCATGACCAGAACTTCACGACTCTGCTGTCCAGCAAATAAATAAATAATGGAGGCGGGGTAGCATAATTGTTATGCAAAGAGATTTCATGCCTGAGGCTCAAAAGTTCTAGGTTCAATCCCCGGTACCATAAGGCAGAGCTAAGCAGTGGTCTAGTGAGGTTAAAATTATATAATGTCTGTATGTATGTATAACTCAAGTATTTCTTTCTTCATTCTAGTTTTGATTGGTGGATATTACTACTAGGGTTATCATTGGGACTATGCCCCACAAAATCATACTCCCAGCAGCTTTTTTTTTTTTCTTTTTGATAGATGCAAAGAGAAATGGAGAGGGAAGGGGAGATGGGGTGGGAGAGAAAGAGAGACCTTCAGCCCTGCTTCACCCCTCCTGAAGCTTCCCCTCTGAAGGGAGAGAGGAGCAGCCACTGGAGAGCAGAACGTGTGAGTGTGGGCTACACCCTGCCCTGCCACCAGCCAGCCGGACATTTCTAATACTACGTCACTGTGGCACCGACATTTCTCTCTCCCCACATTTGTGGGCCCTTATGACTCTACTATGAAACACAGGCTACTTTGGATAATCTCCTATTTTAATTTGAGCTGACTAGCAATATTGCTACCGCCTATGTGAATCCTTTTAATTTTCGTAAGTATTTATGGTACAGAAACAGAGAAATGCAGAAGGCAGGGAAAATAGAGAATGAGAGAAATTGAGATAGCACGACAGATGATAGATGGGTAGGTAGATAGAGAGGTAGAGAGAGAGAGACAGACAGACAGACAGACAGAACGAACTACAGCACTGCTTCACTGCTTGTGAAGCTTTCGCCCCATAGGTGGGGACCAAGGGTTTGAACCTGAGTCCTTGTGCATTGTGACATGTCTGTTCTACTAAGTGTGCCACCACCTGGCCCCTGAATGCACCTTTAATCTTCTCTTGACATATAAACTGAATCTTTTTTTGAGTCATTTCTGTTGCACTGGCTAGAAGTCACTCGTATATTAATATCTTCTGTCAATGCTCACCAGAAAATCTTAAATGCACAGAGGGTGTTTACTGGCCTGATGCTAACGGATCAACAAGCTCATATTCTAAGTCATCTAATATCGATAAAATGAGTCCAGAATGTTCTCAGTATATTATTTCTATGTATTTAAAGCTTGAATACTATGTTTAATAACCCTGTGCCCTAAAATGATTTGCTTAACTTTCCTGATCATTAGTGTATCTGTTAAGCAAGAGGAACACATCTAACTCAAGGATTTCTAGATAATGAAGGAAATGAATGTATGGAGACGTCAGCAATGCACCAAAACTTAAGCAAAACCCTCTATTGAAATTGAACCTATGAAGATTATCAGAACTAGTGCTGGATACTTTATCTTAGCAGGACCTTATGGGAAATAAACCAACATATACATCAGGATTAAATTGTGTTCTTATTGTGTTTTATGCTTTTTTACTGGTATATAGTTAAGATTTGTATGGTGCCATAATTAGAAAAAGATAGTTTTTACTTCCTGTGTCATAAAAAAAATGCCTGACTCTCATAGTGTTTGTGGTTACTGAGGTACCGGCTGCCATGCAAGCATCGCACTGACAATAGACAGTTACAGTATGAAGATGGTGACAGCACCGGGGAGTCACACAGAGTGCTGAGCATGGGACCGTGGATGGTCTGGGCCAAGGCTGGGGTCTTTAGGACTCTAATAAGTATATGTGAGGGTAAATAAACAAAACATTGGATGTAGTGTATCAAGTTTGACCATGGAGGAGTGTCAGAGGGCATTGTTTTAACAATACAAATGGAGTATGATCATAAATAAGAGACTCTCCTCATCATTGTTATGACATTTACCCCAGGCATAAGACCTTTACTGTACTTAATGATGCAATTACTAGGTATCATTCTGAGTGTTTTGAATATCGAGAATGAACTATTCATAAATGGCTTCAGAGAACATAATTTAGTGAATGAGTTTTGCTTCTTAACTCTAGCCTTGTAGAGCAAATCAGAGAAATCTGATGCAGACGATTCAAATAATAAGGTTTTCAATGGTAACCAAATTGAAGAGCCATCAAAATTAAATAAGGGGTGCAAAGAAAGTCAGAATGGATCAATATGGTAGTCAAATGGTCCGGGAGGTGGCACAGTAGATAAGGCATTAGAAACTCAAGCATGAGGTCCCAAGTTCAGTCTCCAGCAGCACGCGTACCTGGGTGATGTCCGGCTCTTTCTCTTTCTCATTAAGAAATAAGTTCTCTGTATCTGCTGAATCCCATGCTGTGACCTGCTGCTTTAAGGCTTCTTGAGAAGGTTCGTGACTAGGCCTTGACCCGCAATCCCACTTGGAGTTTTACTTTTCATTTTCACTTTTGTCTTTGTTTATTAAATTTTATGAGTGAGATTATCTCATATTCATTTTCCTCCCCCCCCCTCTCTCTCTCTCTCCCGCCCTCCCCTTCTCCCTCCCTCTCTCCCTTTCTTTTGTTACTGAATCCCCAATCCCTCCATTGCAAGCCACTATGGATCTCCCAAATCTGCAGACATGAGTTAACTATCATCTCTACAACTATCTGTCTAGAGTTGAACATAGTCATCACCCCCTTTTTCGCCCAGATCCAGTCCTCTCTTCCCCTCCAAGCCACACATAACCCTATCACTACATCCAAATGTCCCTCCCTCTTTCCTCCTCTCTCTGTGGGCTCTGATGGAGCTGGAGTTCAGAGCCCTTTTAGTTTCTTCCTCCTGTTACTTCTCCCCCACTGGGAGTATGAAGCAAGATTGTTTTGGGGGAATGCAGAAGGTGGGAGTTCTGGCTTCTGTCATTGCTTCTCCACTGGACATGGGTGTTGGCAGGTGGACCCACACCCCCAGTCTGTGTCTGTCTGTCCCGAGTGGGGCAGGGCTCTGGGGAGGGGAGGCTCCAGGACACATGGTTGAGGGCATCTGCCCAGGGAGGTCAGGACGGAATCATGGTAGCATCTGCGACTTGGTGACTGAGGCCGCAGCTGTTTAAGCTGTACATAATGGATTCTATTTGGGTCTCTTGTTGTACTTATTTATTTTGGGGGGGGCACCTATCTGATCTCTGTTACTCCATGGTCATGCATCCTGGAAGTCCCCAAATTATCACCCTTCTCTCTTTGACTTGTCTCACTTAACATGATTCCTCCAAGCTCCATCCGAGATGAGGAAAAGGAGAGGATTTCACCATTTTAGACGATGTTGTAGTATTCCATTTCTACAAGTCATTTATTGACACCCCCAATAATATGATAAAGCATGAATGGAAATTGAAACAAAAGCTTAAACAGAAAGCATGATTGTTGTCTACAGAGTTAATGACACATGAAAGTTTATATCTTGAATAAATAAAAATAAACATTTTTTAAATTAAAAATAATATTGCTCTGATAGTTTATCTATAGGGAGAGCAGAACTATAGTATGAACATTACCTTAGGTGGAGTAATCCCTGTTTATAAGAATTCATTATGAATCTTAAGACAATATTCTACTTAGTCTACGTGGTTGACAATATAAGTTAAATAAGGTGAGAGTAAAAATGGTTCTAAATTTCTAGAGGCGCCATATGCTGTATTTTGCAATAGCCGAATAAGAGTATACTCAAAGGAGGAGCGAAACACTGGGTCTCCGTCAGCAGGGGAATGTGACGCTGCTCCACTTCCTGCCTCTACTGTTGCCTGTTAATAAGTGAATACAAATGGTAGTGCGCCAAGGGCCTCGATTGTTACACAGAATAAATATCAGCTCTCAGCAACCTCCAGAAACAGGTACTGCTACCTTCCAGTATCCACTTTAGAGGCAATGGGATAAAACTACAGACATGCATGTAATTTGCCCAAATTCACAAGGAATAAAACACGACTGTACCCTGAGGCGGTCTGGTCCTACAGCTGCATGCTTAATTGTGGTGACAGTAGACCCCAAACTTGTCTTGAATCAGTGTCACCTGGGAGTCTCACTAACAAGGCAACTCTCCAGTCACGTCTCACGCCGGTGACTCCCAGCCTCTGGCAGTTGAACTCAAGCCTCTGTAATAAAATAAAATAATAAGCTGCAGAAGGATTACTCTTCCTAGTAATGTTGTTTGTGTCTTAGAGCTAGTACAAATATCTGTAGAAAAGTTATGAACCTCGAAAGAGGAAAGAAATACAGTGTGCTTAGGATAGAAATTGACTCCTATCAAGGGATCGTTTGTGATTCTTAGTATTTAGTGCATGTTAAGTAATCAGTGTTATTATCATTGTGTGTCCCTTAGTGTACGATGTCTGACCAAATCTCTAGTGGTCTGTTGATTCAAATACACTTCAGTTGAGATGTTTTTTTCCCTGCATTTTTCACATAGCTGAATAACCATTTAATTTTAATAACCTTTGATTGTTTTTGTACAACAAGTGAGGTAATGTAATACCTTGTGATGATTAAGTTGTGTAGTATTTATATGTTGCTTTTAATGAGTAATCCTAGTGGGGGAGGCAGATGGTTGAGCACCCAGCTAAGCTCATATTACCAAGCACAAGAACCTGGTTTGGACCCCCTGTTCCCCCCCACCTGCAGGAGGTCCCCTCTGTGATCCCTGAGGTGAAGCAGGCCTGCATGTGTCTATCTATCCTGCCAAGTCAGAATTAGAAAGGAAATAAGTAAACAATCTTATTTAACAAGTGTTGACATGGAAAATCAGAAAAGTTTATATTTTTACAATGATATTTGGAATTAATAAAGTTGAGACAATGCTTCAGGGTTTTTTAATATGTGTGAAATAATAAATTTGTTGGTTGCTTGTGGATAAAATGCAAGAATGATAATTAGCAGGAGGCTGGCATCCTTCACTTGACTTGGAACCACACTAGCACTTTAGGAAATAACCTTAGAGAACGTTACTGAACCCCTCTGGGAGAATGCAGGGTGTCTGTGCTGCACTGAGGTTAGAGGGCATATCCACTGGAAGGCACCACCGTATCACTTACTCCTGACCCGTTATTATTAAGTACATGAAGGCTCACAAATGATAAACTATTTGTTTACAATGAAAAAAAAAAGAGCAGGGGTAGATAGCATCATGGTTCTGCAAAGAGACTCAAGTCTGAGGCTCTGAAGTCCCAGGTTCAATCCCCCACACCACAATAAGCCAGAGCTGTGCGGTGCTCCGGTGTTTCTCTCTGTCTTTCTCTCCCTGCATCTCTCTCAAAAAATAAAATAAATAAAATACTTTTAAAAAAAGAAAAAAAATCAACAGTACTTGCTATAACATGAATTCAGCCATCTAATTCCCACATTTGATAAGTGTGGGGATATCCAATACACAGAAAATATTTTGTGAAAAATTTTCTACAATAAAGTGTTAATAATACATTGCACACAAAAATAATGATAAAGAAAAACAAAAGCACATAACACCATTGGAGATTTTGAAAATATTTCTTTTTGTAGAGAGAAAGTGGAGGGTGGGGGGACCCAGTCAAGTTGTCTTTGAATTAGCAATATGCATATAAACTCAATGTTGAGGTAAGATATGAATACCCTTAATGTCCACTTTGAAGAAGAATAGAAAAGTAACCTTGAATCTCAGGAAAGAGGAAATAAAACACTAAACGCACTCACTTCTACACACAGCTGTTTTTCAGAGTGGATCGGTTTGATAAAAATTATGCCCTTTTTCTGTACCTTATTTTATTTTTCTAGAAATAAAAATAGTGCCGGTGCCCGAGGCGTGAGTCCCAGTGAACCTCCGTTATCACCCCAGAGGCTTGGCACTCTGCTCATTAAGATCTGCATTACCTGACTGAGTGACCTTGTTTGGTGAGAAGACACAGGTGGAGACTGTCAGTAAATCTTGTTACTGTAACAAGTATCCCTCCTGTTCAGGAGCGAAGTCCCTGATCCTGGCATCTCTTTCCTTGGTAAACAAGCCAGCCGTATTCCCTTTCCAACGTGGGGCTCTTCCCTCATGCCATCAGGTTTTTCAACATATTCGTTTGTTCAAGGATTATCTAAAAGAAGTCTCATGCTGTGAAGGTGAGACGCTCGCTCTTTCTTAGCAAGGAACTCTTGCTGGCTTTCGAGAAATTCAAGATGACATTATATGTTGTAAACAGAAGCGAAGAGAAATCAGGTAGGCCATCTCCGTGTTAGAAAGCCCTTCTGGGGAAAACTACAAGACATATGAGCAGGCAGCCACTGATTTAAATTATCCCTGTTTGTCTCTTTCAAAATGTGAAAAAAAGCAGCTTAAGAACAGAGCGATTTTCATTGTTGGAGAAAGATTGGGGTTTGAAGAGATATATAATCATACAGGAGTGAGGAAGCATAAAATATACCACAAATACAGGAAAAAACATTTAATTCATAACCATTCCAATATCTTCATAAATAAAATTGTTGAACAGGAAAAATAACAACCATCTCAGTCCATTGAAACTATTACCACACATAATATAACGTAAACAATAGTTTATTTCCATGGCATAGTTCTGCAGACTGTATAGTCTGAGGTCAAAGTGTCTGTGCAGTCAGCTGGGTGGAGAATTTCTCTTTGTGCCCTGCTGCAGCAGAAGAGACTAGAGATTTCTCAGGGGGAGCAGGGGGTGGCACACCTGGTTAAGAACAAATATCCCAGGGAGTTGGGTGGTAGTGCAGCGGGTTAAGCGCAAGTGGCACAAAGCACAATGCCAAGCCCCTGGCTCCCCACCTGCAGGGGAGTCGCTTCACAGGCAGTGAAGCAGGTCTGCAGGTGTCTGTCTTTCTCTCCCCCTCTCTGTCTTCCCCTCCTCTCTCCATTTCTCTCTGTCCTATCTAACAACTATGACAACAATAACTATAACAATAAAACAACAAGGGCAACAAAAGGGAATAAATAAATATTAAAAAAAGAACACATATCCTATGGACAAGGACCTGGGTTCCAGTCCCCTTCCCTACTGCAAAAGGGATGTTTCAGGGTGAGGCAGGTCTGCAGGTGTCTAGTTTTCCTTCTCCCTCTCTATCTCCCCATCTGCTCTCAACTTCTCTCTGCCCTATCCAATAAAATGGTGGGGATGGGGGATAGGCCTCCAGGAGCAGTGGATTCATAGTGCAGACACTGAGCCCCAGTGATAACCCTGGAGGCAAAAAAAAAATCTCTGTAGTCTCATTTGTAAGGCAAATGTAAAAAACAAAAGTTCAGAATGATTCTACTTCCACAACTTAGACAGTTTCAATGTCCTCACCTGCTTGACACTCCGGGTTAGGATTTCAACAGATTTAGTTTAAGAGAACACAACTATTTCTATGCTATAAGCCTGACACTTACATAAACATTCAGTTCTAAATATACACCATTAAAGCAAAACAGCCCCACAAATGCAGGCAGAAGGGAATTTTGAAACATGATGACTATTTAATATGATAATAGCTTAATTAAAATGCTTTGAAATAAAGATAATTGCAAAATATTAGTTAACTATGGTATTTTTGCAGTAATAGTAATACAGTCTGGACTTTGTTAGGTTTTTATTGAAAAAAGTGTTTATAGGGCTGGAAAGATAGCATAACGTTTATGCAAATGACTTTCCTGACTAAGGCTCCATGGTCTCAGGCTTAATTCCTGGTAATACCACAAGCCACAGTGGAACAGTAGTCTGCTTAGAAAGAAAAAGACACTCTTATAAAGAAAAGAAACACTAGGAGGCCTGGTGATGGCACACCTAGTTAAGCACAGGTAGTATAAAGGGCAAGGATCCAGGCTCAAGCTCCCGCTCCCCACCAGCATGGGGACACTTCACAAGCGGTGAAGCAGGTGTCTGTCTTTCTCTCTCCCCCTCCTCTCTTAATTTCTCTGTGTCCTATCCTATAAAATGGGGAAAAAAATGGCCACTAGGAGCAGTGGATTTGTAGTATAGGCACTGAGCCCCAGGATAGCCCTGGAGACAAGACAAACAACAACAAAACCTACTATATTTTCACTGAAAATATGTATAGCTCTCTTAACCAAATATAATAGTTATACTTACATGATATTTTAATATAACTCAGACGTCTGTGTTGAGCAAAGGTAACTTCACCAAAGTACGTCCTGGGAGGCATTCCTTAGGGCCTGTCTGTGTACACTGGTTTTCTGGAAGAATACCTTTTGTATTTATTTCTTCCTCATTTTAGCTACGATGACCCAGACATTGACTTGAAGGAAGCAGTGTTAAAGTTAGAAGGTAAAACTGCTCTTGATGCTGCAGAAGATAGTGTGACAGGTTGAGCACAGCCCACCCCCATCCCCACCCTTGTTCAGGTCTGCTTTCTGTTCTCACAGAAGGACACATCCACATGGGACTTTTGGACATCTAAGCAGACTTGGTGGGGAGCATGGAATGGCTTCTCTTCATCATTGGAAGAGAAGCGAAGTGGTTCATGTAAGATACAGGTATGTGAATCAACCCTGCTGAAAAAAAAGATGATTCATGATGTAAATGTCACTGAAAAGACAGAATGGAGCCATGCGTGCTGAACCACTGTGTAAAAATCCCTCTGGGCTGGGTGGTGCCTCACCTGGTCGAGTGCTCACATTCCAGGGCACAAGGACCCAGGTTCAAGCCCCAGGTCCCCATCTGCAGGGGGAAAGCCTCATGAGTAGTGAAGCAGGGCTGCAGGCATTTCTCTCCCTATCACCCCTCCCCTTTCAATTTCTGGCTGTCTCTATCCAATAAAAAATTAAGATAATTTTTTTAAATAATAAACCCACAATATGAAATTGGGGTGAGGGGTGGTGGTGCAGATTGATTTGTTCAGAAGTTCAAAAGAAAAACAAATTAAAAGTGAACGGATCACATTCCTACTAAGACTCTGGGATTCATCTCAAAGAAAATTGTATGTGGAGAGAGTTGTCAAACTTGGGCTCATTTTTTTTCTTTTTTTCTCTTCTTTTTTTTTAAATTTATTGAGAGGGGGGCAGGGAAGGGCAAATCCAGAGTGAAGAGGTGATGTTGAAGTAACTACAGCAAATGCCAAAATAAATAAATAAACTGTATTGACAACTTCATCATTTTCTTGTTAAGGAATAAAAACAGTGTTCTATATGGTAAGAGCGAAACAGAATGAAAACCCAGGACTGTAAACGTGATGGAGTCACCACCAGTAAGTTGTCTCAGCATCTCAGGGGAAGGAGTGCTGACAGACTCTGGTGATGAACTGGGGCAGTAGGAGAGGGCTTGCCCAAACCCTAATCCCGGAAGTTTGTTCTGTTTGCTTCTGAAGTTGGGAAGTTAAACAGGATGAAGGATAGAGGGGTTGGCAGTCAGTCTCTAGATGGCAACCTTTAATAGCACTAGGTTATAAAATTAAATGTGGATATGCCCACAAGGAAAAGCTAGAGGCTGAAAATGTCACTGTGAATGAGGTCTCAGCTAGAGTTCACCTACAAATATATTTAAACCAAAGAGTTTGAACTTTCTACGAAAACCGGTGAGTCATGGAGTAAAGAGCAAAAGAATGATATAACTAGCATTTCTGTTGACTGAAAAATATTGAAAGAGACGGATTCTATTCAAACCCACATGATACTCCACACTGCACACCCAGTGTCAGTCTTATTATTATTATTAATTGTCACTATGATTATCTATTGGGGGATTAATGGTTTGACAGTCAACAGTAAAATAGAAAAGTTTTACAAGTGCAACCTTTTCACTCAACCCCCAATAGGTCCTCCTCTGCCATTTTGTTCCAGGACCTGAACTTTCTCCCCCAACCCCCCTCCTTAAAGTCTTTTACTTTGGTGCAATACACCAACTCCAGTCCAAGCTCTGCTTTCTATTTACCCTTCTGATCTTGTTTTCAACTTCTGTCTGTGTGAGAGATCATCCCGTATTCATCTTTCTCTTTCTGGCTGTTCTCACTGAACATGATTCCTTTAAGCTCCATCCAAGATGAAGTAAAGAAGGTGAATTCATCATTCTTCACAGATGAGTAGTATTCCATTTTATATAGACCACAACCTGCTCAGCCACTATTCTGTTGTTGGACACCTGGGTTGCTTCCGGGTTTTGGCTATTACAAATTGTGCTGCTATGAAAATAGGTATTTTTGGATGGATGTAGTTGGTTCCTTAGGATCTATCCCCAGGAGAGGAATTGCAGAATCATAGGGTAGGTCCATTTCTAGCCTTCTGAGAGTCTCCAGACTGTTCTCCACAGGGGTTAGACCCACTGACATTCCCACCAGCAGTGCAGGAGAATTCCTTTGACCCCACAACCTCTCCAGCATTTGTTGCTGCTGTCATATGATGTATGACATTCTCACAGGAGTGAAGTGGTATCTCATTGTTGTCTTTATTTGCATTTCTCTAACCATCAATGAATGACTTGGGCATTTTTCCATATGATGTTTGCCTTTTAGATCTCTTCTATGATGAATATTCTATTCATGCCTTTCTCCATTTTGGGATGGGGTCATTTGTTTTATTGTTACTGAGTTTTGTGAACACTTTATATATTTTGGTTATTAGCCACTTGTCTGATATAAGGCATGTAAAGATCTCATTTTTGTGGGAGGTCTCTTTGGGTGAAAGTTTCTATTTCTTTTTTTAATATTTTTATTATCTTTATTTATTAGATAGAGACAGCCAGAAATTGAGAGGGGAGGGGAGATTAAGAGGGAGAGAGACAGAGAGACACCTGCAGCCCTGCTTCACCACTTATAAAGCTTTCCCCCTGCAGGTGGGGACCAGGGGCTCGAACCTGGGTCTCTTTTATTATTATTTAAAAATGGCAACATTAACAAAATTATAGGATGGGGGGCGGTACAACTCCACACAATTCCCACCACCCAATCTCCATATCCCCTCCCCTCCCCAATAGCTTTCCCATTCTCTATCCCTCTGGGAGCATGGACCCAGGGTCACTGTGGGATGCAGAAGGTGGAAGGTCTGGCTTCTGTAATTGCTTCCCCGCTGAACATGGGTGTTGACAGGTGGATCCATACTCCCAGCCTGTCTCTCTCTTTCCCTAGTGGGGTAGGGCTCTGGGGAAACAGAGCTCCAGGACACATTGGTGGGGTCGTCTGTCCAGGGAAGTCTGGCCGGCATCCTGATGGCATCTGGAACCTGGTGACTGAAAAGAGAGTTAACATACAAAGCCAAACAAATTATTGAAGAATCATGGACCCAAAGGTTGGAATAGTGGAGAGGAAGTGTTAGGGGGGTACTCACTGCAAACTCTAGTGTAATCCTGCTTTCAGGTATAGATTTTGCAGTAATTTATGGATACATGTGAACATATGCTCTCTCTCACAGAAACTGGTATATATCTAGGTTTTGGGACTTTGTTAGAAAGTGAACCACCTGGGATGGAGTTAGAGTGTACTATGAAAGGAAAGGTCTCACCCGAGTAATGAAGCTGAAGGGTTGTCATTCCACACGTGAAGTCTCTGGACACAGTCTGAAGTGAAGCATGCTGGGGTGGCACTCGTTGCGTTGATTAGCTTGCGATCAGAGATCAGAGGATGCAATATTATTTGATAAGAATTGGAAGAAGCATGTGGGAAAGTGGGCCCTATCCTAGGTCCCAGGACTGGGGGGAGTTTAGGCTCTATAGAGGAAATGTGAGGTTCCTGCTGTCTTAGGGTTCGAGAAGACAATGGTTAGTTACTGTTATCATCACATTGTTTGGTAATTGGGTTAACTTTGAAAAGTCTCTTTGTTAGACATACAATCAATTTTCCCCCCTCATATTAATTAAATAGTGATTTATATGACTACAATTTAATAGGTTTGTACAGAACCTGGGTCTTTGCACATTGTAGCATGTGCACTCAACCAGGTGGGCTCTACCTGGGTCTTTGCACATTGTAGCATGTGCACTCAGCCAGGCGGGCTCTACCTGGGTCTTTGCACATTGTAGCATGTGCACTCAGCCAGGCGGGCTCTACCTGGGTCTTTGCACATTGTAGCATGTGCACTCAGCCAGGCGGGCTCTACCTGGGTCTTTGCACATTGTAGCATGTGCACTCAGCCAGGCGGGCTCTACCTGGGTCTTTGCACATTGTAGCATGTGCACTCAGCCAGGCGGGCTCTACCTGGGTCTTTGCACATTGTAGCATGTGCACTCAGCCAGGCGGGCTCTACCTGGGTCTTTGCACATTGTAGCATGTGCACTCAGCCAGGCGGGCTCTACCTGGGTCTTTGCACATTGTAGCATGTGCACTCAGCCAGGCGGGCTCTACCACCTGGCTCCTGGTTTCAATTCCTTTGGCTGTGATCGGCCTGTTCATGTTTGCTCGTTCCTCTTGGTGCAAATTTAGAAGGTTCTGTTTCTAGGAATTCTTCTATTTCTTCCAGTCTCTCTAGCTTTATGGCACATGGTTGTTCATAGAAGCCTTGCACGATACTTTGGATTTCTGCGGTGCTTGTTGTGACATTTCTTCTCTCATTTAAAATCCTATTTAATTGAATTTTCTCTTCCCCCCCCTTTTTTTAGTGAGTCTGGCCACAGGTTTTCTATTTTGCTTTTACCATTTCAACAAAGCAGCATTGAGCTTCACTGATCTTTTGTACGGCTCTCTAATTTTTAATGTTATTTATTGTTTCCAAGATTTTAATTCAGTTCTCTGGTTGCTTTCAGGTTTCTTTGTCCTTCTTCTAAGTCCTTAAAGTGGGTATTCAGGTTGTTTATTTGAGGTTTTTTGATTTTTTTTTTCCTTAAGGGAGAGCGTGAATGCAGTCCCCACGACCACAAACTACACAGTAGAGTTTCCCACATTTGGGGAAATTGCAGGTCTCAGCACACCCTGAGTGCAACAGGTCAACCTCCCCTGGGAAACACCGTCCTGATCACGCTACCTCCCCTGCCAGGTGAGTATGTTTATTTGAGCTTTTCATTGCATTCTTTTTAAAATTTTTATGACAAGGAAAGGAGCTTTAATTATGTTGTTTTTTTTTAATTCTTTAACATGTGTGCCGGTATGGCTTTGGGTTCCCCTTACTACTGCCTAGTTGTGTCCCAAATATTTTGATAGCTCCTGTCTATCTAGAAAATATAAACAGGCCAATCACATCCAAAGAAACTGAAACAGTTCTAAAAATCCCTCACAACAATAAAAATCCTGGACCAGATGGTTTTACAAATGAATTTTACAAAACCTTCAAGGAAGAGTTAATCCCTGTACTTTTAAAAAATATATTTATTTATTTATTCCCTTTTGTTGCCCTTGTTGTTATTATTGTTGTAGTTGTTGATGTCGTCATTATTGGATAGGACAGAGAGAAATGGAGAGAGGAGGGGAAGACAGAGAGGGGGAGAGAAAAACAGACACCTGCAGACCTGCTTCACCGCCTGTGAAGCGACTCCCCTGCAGGTGGGGAGCCGGGGGCTCGAACCGGGTTCCTTATGCTGGTCCTTGTGGATGGTGCCATGTGCACTTAAGCCACTGTGCTACCGCCCGACTCCCAAGCCCTCTACTTTTAACGCTCTTCCAAAATATCCAAGAAATGGGAACACTCCCTTCCACCTTCTATGAAGCCAACATCACCCTGATACCAAAAGCAGATAGGGACACACAAAAAAAAGAGAAGAAAACTACAGACCAATATTTCTAATGAACACAGATGCTAAAATACTGAATAGAATTCTTGACAAGAGCATACAAAAGTATATTACACAGAGTGTTCATCATGACCAAGTAGAGCTAAACCAGGGATGCAAAGTTGTTTTAATATATGTAAAGCAGTCAGTGTCATCCTCCCCATCATTAAAAGCAAGACCAGAAGAAGAGATCCAGAAATGAGCTCCTCTTTACTGGAGCATCAAAGCCAGAAAATATCTAGGAATAAGCATAACAAAAGGAGTAAAAGACTTGCATACTGAAAATGATGAGTCACTATTCAAGGAACTAGAAAAAGACACAAAGAAATGGAAAAATATCCCATGTTCATAGATTGGAAGAATTAACATCAACAAAATGAGTATGCTACCCAGAGCCATATACAGGTCTGATGCAGTCCCCGTCAAAGTCCCGTCTGATTTTTTAGAAGAATAGAACAAAAGCTATGAATGTTTATCTCAAACCAGAAAATACCTAGAATTTCAAAAAAAAAAAAAAAAACTTGAGAAGAAGGAACAGAACCGGAGGCATCACACTCCCAGATCTCAAACTGTATTATAGGGCCATTGTCATCAAAACTGCTTGGTACTGGAACATGAACAGACACACTGACCAGTGGAATAGAATTGAGAGCCCAGAAGTGAGCCCCCACACCTATGGACATCTGATCTTTGACAAAAGTGCTGAAACTATTACATGGGGAAAGCAGAGTCTCTTCAACAAATGGTGTTGGAAAAGTTGGGTTGAAACATGCAGAAGAATGAAACTGAACCACTATATTCACTAAACACAAAAGTGAATTCCAAATGGATCAAGGACTTGGTTGTTAACCAGAAATTATCAAATACTTAAAGGAAAATATTGACAGAATTCTTTTCCATATAATTATCAAAGGCGTCTTCAATGATGGGAATCCAATTACAAAGAAGACTTAATAAATAAATAAGCCAATGGAACTACATCAAATGAAAGAGCTTTTGCACAACAAAAGAAACCACCCCCCAAACAAAGAGACCCCTCACAGAATAAGAGATCTTTGCATGCTCTACCTCAGACAAAAGAAGATTTTTACATCAGCCAAAAAGCTAATAATCAAAATAAATAAAAAGCTCATAAAACACAGCAACAACAGCAACAAAAATGCATTCAGAAATGGAGATAGAATACGGGCAGATTATTCACCAAAGAAAAAATCCAAAATGCTAACAAACAAATGAGAAAAAATGCTCCAAGTCACTGATTGTCAGGGAAATGCAAATAAAGACAAATAAATTCACTCCTGTGAGAATGTCACACATCAGAAAAGGCAGCAGCAACAAATGCTAGACAAGCTGTGGGGACAAAGGAACCTTCCTGCTCTGCTGGTGGGAATGTCAGTGGGTCCAGCCCCTGTGGAGAGCAGTCTGGAGAACTCTCAGAAGGCTAGAAGTGGACCTGCCCTGTGACCCTGCAATTCCTCTCCTGGGGATAGAGCCTAAGGAACCCAACACATCCATCCAAAAAGATTTGTGTGCACATATGTTCTTAGCAGCACAATGTGTAATAGCCAAAACCTGGAAGCAACCCAGGTGTCCAACAACAGATGAGTGGCTGAGCAAGTTGTGGTCTATCTACACAATGGAATACTACTCAGCTGTGAAGAATGATGAATTCGCCTTCTTCACCTCATCTTGGATGGAGCTTGAAGGAATCATGTGAAGTGAAATCAGCCAGAAAGAGAAGGCTGAGTATGGGATGATCTCACACACAGGCAGAAGCTGAGAAGTAAGATCACAAAGGGCAAACAGCCAGCACAACTTGCACTAGTTTTGATGTATCGCACCAAAGTAAAGGACTCGGGGTAGAGGGGTTCCTTCAAGGAGATGGTGTGCAATCTCAGGAGAGGATCTAGGCTGGGGGAGAGACTGTTTTGCAGAGAACTGAGAAGTTGTTCACATGTACCAATAACTTTTTACTATTAACTGTAAACCATTAATAGCCTAAATAAATAAATAAAATGGTGGGGGGAGATGGCACAGTGGTTCTGCAAAGAGACTCTCATGCCTGAGACTCCAAAGTCTCAGGTTCACTCCCCCACACCACCATAAACCAGAGCTGTGCAGCGCTCTGTTAAAAAAATAAAATAATAAAAAAATCTGAATCGCTATTATTACCATACATAAGGACAAACATTATACATGTCTTTCCCATTTTTATGAAAAAAAATTGAAATTTATATTTTTTTTAGAAAAAAACAACTTATTCCTACAAATTCCAAAACTGTGTACACTATTCTCTTCTTCAGTGTTGAAAACATTTTTCTTTTGTTTTTTTTTTTCAGGTTATATGCCTCAGGCAACTGCAGCTTACCACCATATTCCGTATTTTACTTTTTTTTTCTTTTAACTTTTTTAAAGGCTGGCTTATTTTTGTTAAGAAAAGTAAATGTAGAGAAGTTCTGTAGACAAGAGCCAGGTTTGATATAGCATTCAAGACAAGCCTACTGTGTTTCCCACGTGAGGATAAAGTCTTCCTGTCACTGTGCTTCAGAAAGAAGCTAGTTTCATTGCAAGTGGACCGCACAGCTCTCTACTTCTAGAAATCTCTATATATGTGGCATGCACATGGGACTCAGAGTTACACTTGAAGTGGTATAGAGCACAATTTTAAATAAAAGGTTTCTTACTACTCTTTGATCTACAAAGCAGGCATTGCAGAAATCATTCTGTAATAATATATGATACACATTCTTGTGATTTATTATTTCTGAAAAGAGCAAGTGACTCCTCCGATATTATCACTTAATGTCCAGAGACTCCATTCTACATATACCATTATGTACATATCTAAACTGAAAGTTTTATGATTCATAACTCACTTGGTTTTTTTTTTAATTATAAACAAAATCTGAAAATCTCAAATGGCTATGTGGTCTACACCATTTAAATCATCAAGCTCTCCTCTTCACAGTTATAATCACTGTTCTGTCGTTGTTTATTTTGAAAATGTTGCCTAAGAACAGCAATATGCAGAATCATAGAAACCTGGAGACCCATTTTTTCTCTAAAGCAAATTCAATGACTCTGAGCTCTTTGATTTTAACTTAAAAAATGCAGGTAGCTGAATACTTGTGTGATGGTAGTTAGATTTATAATTACAAGTGCTCAGAATTAATTTCCTTATTAAGTATACTTATGGAATGAAAAGTAATACATGTAGCGGTTTGAAGCAATTTAGCACGTTATTAAATATGGCAGTAATCACAAAGTTTGTTTGAAACAGAGATCAATAAAAGCTGTCTCCTATGAGGATTATCTTGGGATTGAGTTTGCTTAGGCTTGCTGGACATACCTTTCAATAGTGTGTCATAAAATGACACAATAGAGGCCAGGCAGTGGCGCACCTGGTTGAGTGCACACATTACAGTGCGCAAGGACCCAGGTTCAAAGCCCTGGTCGCCATCTGCAGGGGGAAAGCTTTGCACATGGTGAAGCAGGGCTGCAGGTGCCTCTCTGTCTCTCCCTCTCTCTGGCTCCCCTTACCGTCCGGATTTCTGATGCCCTCTATCCAATAAATAAAGATGATTAAATTTTTTAAAATAAAATAAAATTACACAATATGTCATTTTTTCTTGCTCTCAGGATATACTATTTATGGTTAGATTACTTTAGTTATGGGTATTTAAAATAATCTATTTTTTTTCTTTTATAAATTTATTGGGGATTACTGATTTATAGTACAGTTGCTAACATGTAGGTAGAGTTTCTCATCTCCCCAGAATAAGCGTCTTCAAAGTACCCTCACCTCCATCTTCAATCCACTGCACTCTCATCCACCAAGACCCCATATACCTCCACACACACCCACACACACCCAGCACCACCACCAACCTCTCTCCACCCTCCTCCTCCAGAGTCCTGTGCTTTGGTGCAGCACACCACACCCAGTCCAAGCTCTACTCTGTGTTTCCCTCTGTCCTTGTGCCTTAAGTTCTGCTGCTAATGAGATGCAGACTTACTCTTTCCTTGACCAAAGAAATAACAGACTGTGGAGTGGAGTGTCTGCGAGCCTGAAGCTCATGATTCAGTCCCCAGTACCCAATGTGCCGGAGTGTTGTTCTAGCTTCTGTCTCCCTTCTCTCTCTCTACCTCGAAAAAAAAAATAAATGGAATACATCATAAATACATTTCTATGGGAGTCAGGCAGTAGCGCAGCGGGTTAAGCACATGTGGCACCAAGTGCAAGGACCAGCGTAAGGATCCTGGTTTGAGCCCCCCACCTTCCCACCTGCAGGGGAGTCGCTTCACAGGCGGTGAAGCAGGTCTGTAGGTGTCTGTCTTTCTCTCCCCCTCTCTGTCTTCCCCTCCTCTCTCCATTTCTCTCTGTCCTATCCAACAACAATGACATCAATAACAACAATAATAACTACAACAATAAAACAACAAGGGCAACAAAGGGAATAAATAAATATTTTTTAAAAAGGAAAAAAAAACATTTTTATGCACTAATCTCCTGGTTTAACCCCACAGTAGCTTTATATCTATAAAACATTAATCTATTGTTGATATTACAAAATCATCCAGCGTTGAAGATTGTCTTCATAAGAAACATAACATAATCTATTAGAAATGCACCATCTATATTATATGGCGTGACTGTTCTGAATTTTTTTTATTTGTTGTGTTTATAAATTGAAAGAAATTTTTTAAATATTTATTTATTCGCTTTTGTTGACCTTTTTTATTGCTGTAGTTATTATTATTCTTGATGATGATGACGTTGTCGTCCTTGTTGGATAGGACAGAGAGAAATGGAGAGAGGAGGGGGAAGACAGAGAGGGAGAGAGAAAAACAGACACCTGCAGACCTGCTTCACCGCCTGTGAAGCAACTTCCCTGCAGGTTGGGAGGATCCTTAAGCCGGTCCTTGCACTTTGCGCCACATGCACTTAACCCGCTGCGCTACAGCCCGATTCCCAAACTGATAGAAAATTTTATGTCAGCAAAAATAGTGGTGGGAAAACAGCGAGAAGAAATACATATTTCTGAATCTAGAATTTCACATGTAGTTCCTTTTGTAAATCATTGCAAAAGCATCTTTAAGATCAAGAATTTTCTTCTGCTCCCCACAATGACCCTGGGTCCATACTCCCAGAGGGATAGAGAATAGGAAAGCTATCAGGGGAGGGGATGGGATACGGAGTTCTGGTGATGGGAATTGTGTGGAGTTGTACCCCTCTTATTCTATGGTTTGGTCAATGTTTCCTTTTTATTAAAAAAAATATATATATCAAGAATGTTCACTGTTGCAGCCAAGTGATATAAAGATTCTAGGCTATTTATAATCAAGAAAGAAGTACAGGGCCTGGTGGTGGGTGTCTGGTAGACAGCAAAAGGACCTGGGTTCAGGTCCCCAGTCCCTGCCTTCAGCAGGAAAGCCTCCTGAGAGGTAACAGTGTGTTCCGGGTGTCTCTCTTTATCTCTCTCTGTGCCTTCTCATCTCTCTGTCTCTATTCAAAATAAAGAAAATATTTTAAAAAATACAAAAGAAGTAAGTCGAGAAGAAGGAGACAGCATCACAATTAAGTCCCCAACTATTACTATCCTTGCATGCTACGTATCTCCCCACGGGACTAGCCTGGTGGTTATGAAGCTCTGAGGCCCAAGTGCCGTACTCAGCATCCTTGTCAACTAGAGCTGAGCGGTGCTCTTAGAAAAATAACTGATATTTTTATTACGACTTTAAATGACATTCAGTTATCTTACCTCAAATTCTCTGCCTTTGAATTTCTGTTCATTTACCCCATTTTCTCATATCCAAGCTACCCTTTAATTATTTATAATGATCACATCTTATCTAATGTTTTCCATTTGTTACTCCTTTTACAGACATCACAACACTTGCTAAGCTTCATAGGAAGTCACCACCAACTCCACTGATGTGCTTGTATTATGGTCACCCACAGTCTTTATCAGGATTAATTTACTCTGTTAGGAGTTGCTTGACCGGAACATGAAACTTGAAATTATAACTTTAATGTTGATTCTAGTGTGGAGACACAGGCAAAAATTCTCTCAATCCTCTAGGTTCTGCAGAGTCGAGATCCACCCATTAACATGGGTAGGTAGGAAGCAGAGAAAGAACAAATTTAATCATACATGTAGCGGCATTTTAATGACTGTGTATTTTAAAGTAAATGGGTCAAGCCAGCAGCTTCTACCTTAGAAACTGAGACACTGGACTAACAGGGAGAGAGGAAGGGTTTTATAGGATAAAAAGGAAATGATTCAATACCATATATATATATCCCCATTCCTACTAACTGGGTGGAAACTCCTGTTGCCTTTCACAGAGATTGTGACTGTCCACTGGAGCAGGACCAGAGGAATCCAGAGCTCTGCCTTCCAGACACACTCCGTCACACACTCCGTCACACACTCCATCACACACTCCGTCACACACTCCGTCACACAGGTGCTCACTGCACCTGGACATCAGCTGTTGGTCTCCTCTCGGACCGCAGACAGAGCACGGCCTCAATGGCTGGCATCTCTCTTCACCCCCAGACACACTTTGACTCACTGCCTAAATCAACCTGTTTTCCTAAGGTGGGAAAGCAGAATCTTCTCCACCCTGGCCTTTCTCTCATTCCCTTCACCCAGTTCTTTCAGACTGGGAAAGGAGCTGACTTGGTTGCTGTCTTCTTCCAGTTTTTTTTTTTTTTTTTCTCAGCTGACACAGGTGAATCCTCACCACAGGGAAATTCAATTATTTGAGTTCTCTGGAGTATAGCTGTTGATAACACAAAGAATAAAGGAATTTGGAAAATCCTTTCTTAAGATAATAGCCTCACTTGCAGTGCTATTGTCTTGTATATAATCCAATTTGAATGTTAAAAAAAATTAATATCGCTTGGACATTGCTTTTTTTTTTTTTATTCCATTTGTAACAAATTTTAATCTTCTTCTAAGCAGATGGATGCCTAGGGTAGTGTATGGCAAAGGCCAGAAACTCAGGAAAGCAAAATGCTAAGGGAAAAAAAATGTAATTTTAAAATCAATTAGTCCTAGAGAGGTTTATTTAAAAGCTTATCACATCTGCCTAGAAAACTTCATTCTTTTTGCTTTACTTTAATGATGTACTTTGTACATGGCTTTTAATCTTCTTTTCTAATTAAAATGTTAAATCTGTTAAACGTAAGAATAATAAAAGATTAATAATACAATGCATGGCTTCTCTCCTCTTGTGATCCAATTCCAAAAATACTTTACTGAGAGATACTTATCTGTTTTTAAACAATTAAGGTAATTGTATAAATTTCAAGTTTCTATGAGTGAGTTTTGACAAATTCACATGCTACTCTTCCTTCACAGTGTAGCACACACTCAGCAACCTCAGATAAATTCATGCTCAAGTCCACAAACCCCCAAAACAAACACTGCTCTGACTTTCTCACAATCCCTCTGTTCACAGAAACTGCAGAAAGGAATGTGAAATACACGTTGCCGATGTCTGTGTTCTGATTGCAGATAGCGCTTTTAAGATTGGTCTGCTGATTTATGAGTTCATCTTGCTTGGTTCGTAATTGCATGTAACACATTATAGTAGCACTTAGTGCTTTGTCCTGTTAGACCCAGGTTTGAGTCTACGCCCCCCTGCCACCCCCACCCCAGCACTGCAGAAAGTTTTGATGTCATGAACTCTTTCATTCTGTCTTCCCCCTCTCTGCTTTTGTATATATATGTATATATGAAAAATAACGAAAGAAAAACAAACAAACGAAACCAAGACAAAGTGGCCTGAGAGATAGCTTCCTGGATAAAACATTAGACTCTAAAATAGCTGAGTTCAATCCCTGCCAGCACATAGACCAACATATGTCTGGTTCTCTCTCTTTCTCCTCCTCCTACTCTAAGTAAATAAGGGCTTTAAAAATAAAAATTTAAAAAAATGTAAGTTGACTCATTTCTAATTTTGTACTGTTAAATTCTTCTGAACATCTGGAGGGGGCGCTGTTCAGCCCTGGCTTATGGTAGTACAGGGGTTTGAATTGATCACTTTGGAGACTAGAGCATGAGAGTCTCTTTGCATAACCATTATAGTATCTACCCTGCCCTGAACTTTCTTATCTAAAGTGGTTTTTGAGAGCATGCTTATGTCTCTTTGGTGACAGTAACTGGATATATATAGTTAGTGAGGATAGGGAAGAAGCAAATAGGAAGTTATAGTAAATGACAGTGTCTCAAAGAAGTTGTTTTGTTTTTCTTTTCTTATATCTGCACCAGCAATTCTGGGTTTCACATTTCATCACTATTTGATCTTGTCAGGCAACATTGTTAGCTTATAGCATCATGGTCCTAAAAATGGCATTTTCCTATTCATGAATAATACTGAAAACATTAGTATATGTATGTTAAATATGCTTATTTTACTTTTTTAAATTTTTATCTATAAAGTGGAAACACTGACAAGACCATAAGATAAGAGGGGTACTGTGGGACTATGTGAAGGCTTGGTGGAGCTTAGGGGAGCTCTCCCATCCTTGGATGGAGGTCTGGAAAGACACCCTACTTGTTAGCCTCTCTCCTTACAGAGATGAGCCAAGAGGGAAAAGTCTCCCAGACTCAGCTTCTCCTTGTTAGTCTCTCAAGCTCACAGAAAGCCCACAGGCCTCTCACACTTAGTTCCCCTGCTAGCAGCAGGCCACATGGCTGCCTGCTTGAGGGTTCACTCAAAGTTCATGATAGTCACTCGAAGTTCACACATCCACTTCACCTTTTGATCACAAAGGAGAACAGACTCTGTCATACACCTCCCCAACACCAGAGAACCCCCCAAAATCTCATTTCTTTGTGTCCTTTGATATCTATGATTTACATTAATCCTTGTTTTTCTTCTATCTCACCTTACTGGTTTAACCCCTATGCTTCTCTCAAATGCCTCTGGATAATTAAAGTGCCTGCATCATGGAGACTAATTGTCTTGACCTTTATGTATCTCATCAATTCTTGTCATACCAGCCCCCTACCACATAATGGTATTTAGGCTCATCAAAATGATATCTGCTCTAAGTCATTGAAGCTATTAGCCTGAAGATTTGAAAACAAAACAAGACAAAACAAAAAGATCATCCCTACTAATACGTTTGCTTGGTGCCCTTCAAAATGATCTCTCAGAACTTTTGCTTTAGTATAACCTGCTGCCTCTCTGGGTCAATGTAATAACCAGCTTCTAACTGATGAAGCATCTTTTTATTTCAGTCTCTGACATATGTATATATACTGTGCGACACTTCAAAGCAAACTTTACTCCAGAATTCAACAATACATTTTAAAAAATTTTACCTTCTAGAGGAATATTAAATTGGAAAAAAAATTAATGGAGTCAAGTTTTGGGGATGAAAATCACTTGGGAAAGAATCATGTGTGTGGCAGTATGTGTTTATAAAACATTTATAAAGTGTGATGCTTCACATACTGAGCATGTGCAGGTATTTTATGTATTTGTAATAGTTAAGAATATTGATTTTTGTATATAATAATAACCACAACAATGATAAACAACAAGGGCAACAAAAGGGAAAGAAATAGCCTCCAGGAGCACTGAGCCCCAGCAATAACCCTGGAGGCAAAAAAGAAAGGAAGGAAGGAAGGAAGGAAAGAAAAGAGAAAGGAAAGGAAGGAAGGAAGGAAGAGAAGCTTGTTAAGGCTGTTTCACACTGAACATAATGAAACAAATCTTGATTTGGCTTTGTTAGTTGGTCTTTGGAGTTTCTCTGTCTCTCTAGACTTAAAGCTGTTGGAGAAACGCTATGGTGCACAAGGGCAGAAAGATGCATGACTGGAAGTTGTTGACTACTTTGGTATTTTTGCAATAATTACGTGTTATTTTCAGTTCGGTGATAGATGGAGCATGTTAGGTGCCCCTGAAGCTGAATTTCTAATAGGGAAATGTAGTGATACAGGCACACGTTTTAGAGCTCTTTAAAACTTCCAATATCATGAAGTCACATTTTAATGAAGTGATGCTATTTTACTCAAGATTTGGAAGAGAATCTTTCAATTTCAAAGGGAATGAAAGACATTATTCAAGGTGCAGAAAAAATTAAGGTCAAGTTGGAAAAAATTTTGGAATATTTTAAGCAAATAGAAAACGAAATAGATTAGATCCTTTTGAACAGGTGTTTTTACAGGTAGAACAACAAAACTAGACCACCACTTAACAATATGCGCCAAAATTAATTCAGAATGGGTCAAAGACCTGGATAATAGACATAGAATACGCAGAATAAAATATAGGCCAAATGTCTCTTCCTTCAGGTAGCGACACATTCTGGATATAGAGGAGAGGAATTCTGTTAGACTGTTGGTGGCAATGCAAATTGGTCCAGTCCCTTTGGAAAACAGTGTAGAGAGTATAGAGACAGATAAAATGAAAATGTCTTAGAATTCTGTATTACTACTCTTACACAACTGTGTACAGGACACTGGACACCCATTCAGAAGGACATACGCATACTCTGTGTTCAAAGCTGCATTATTCACAATAGCCAAGGAGTGAAGACAGCCTAAATACCCATCAGTGAAGACTCTGTAAAGAGATTATGGGAAACAACCCCTATGGAATACTACTATGCAGTCAAAATGGTGATATTGTGTCCTCTGGGACAAAAGAAATGGAACTGGAGATAATTGCTGAGTGAAGTAAGGAGACAAAAGAGAACTCTCAGATGATTTCACCAATATGTGGAGAACAGAGAACTGAGACACAGAAACTTGCTGGGAATGTAGCCAACCTATCAGTAAGACCTTGTGAGAACTATGGGGCTTGCCACTGAGGTAAGGGTTGGCACATAAACTGGCTGTCTCTATCCAATAAATGGATAAAGATATTTAAAAAGAGAGAGACAGACGGGAGTCAGGCGGGAGCGCAGCGGGGTAAGCGCAGGTGGCGCAAAGCACAAGGACCGGTGTAAGGATCCCGGTTCGAGCCCCCAGCTCCCCACCTGCAGGGGAGTCGCTTCACAGGCGGTGAAGCAGGTCTGCAGGTGTCTGTCTTTCTCTGCCCCTCTCTGTCTTCCCCTCCTCTCTCCATGTCTCTCTGTCCTAACGACGACACCATCAATAACAATAATAATAATAACTACAACAATAAAAAACAAGGGCAACAAAAGGAAAAATTTTTTTAAAAGACACCTGCAGCCCTGCTTCACCACTCACAAAGCTTTCCCTGTTGGTGGGGACCAGGGGCTTGAACCCGGGTCTTTGTACAATGTGTTGTGTGCACTTATCAAGCCTGCCACCACCCAGCCCCTCAGATATTTCTTAAGAGGGTAAGTTCCTCTTATTATCTTTTACCTTTCAAAAAGGAAATGATTTTCGCTCTAAATTTTTGTTCTGCACCTTTAGAAATTGGGTCCTGTATGTGTACACCCTCACAGTCCCAAATACCTATACTGTTCATATGCTTTCAGAACAATTTTCTCCCGACCCAAGCTGAAGTATTGTAAATTTTAACTCTAAGAATGTCACTTTTCAAGAACATAGGAGCAAATTCAAATAAAAGACGTGAACCATTTATAAGATACAAAGTTTTCATTGTTATAGAAAGTAGCTTCAGCCATGAAGTCAGCAGAATCAGAGAGAAATTATTTGCATATTGACATGAGAAAGACTCAAAAAGAAAAGAACCCCGAGCACACCTGAGCATCGTCCTCAAAGATGCGCTTCTTGTCGCCTGGCCCTCCTTCCAGATGAGCTTTCCCTTCCCGGAGAGGGGAGCCACACCTGCCGTGGCCCGGGGCACAGTCCTGGGAGCCGAGCCGCGTGCTGCTGCTGGAGGGGAGACAGCTGGGCTCAGCCCTGAGCGCGTGAGGTGCGTGGTCTGCTGCGCTGGGTGCCGTTCTGCCACTGTGCTTCATATTCAGGGACATTCTGACGTCTAGTCGCAGTTTATTGGGTGTGAAATAATCAAAAGCTTCCTTACTCTGGCTGCCCTTACAGAAGACGCAGCTAATCAAAGACCATCTGTGCCCAGATATCCTCGGAGGGTTCCAACATTGTACAGCAACAAACAAACAAAAACCAAAAACAAACAAAAGCCTGCCGACCATATATTCAAGCATGTTGAGAAGTTGCTCTTAATTTATTGTCATGTTTATGTATTTATTTACTTCTTTCTGCCTCCAAGGGTATCACCGATGAGGCTTGGTGCTGACACTTCAAATCTACCACTTCTGGTGGCCATTTCTCCTCTTCCTCTTCCTCCTCTTTTTCTCCTCCTCCTCTTCCTCTTCCTCCTTTGCTTCCTCTTCCTCTTCCTCTTCCACCTCCTCCCTCTCCTCCTCCTTTTCATCTTTTTCTCTCCTCCTCCTCTTTTTTTTCCCACCTTATGGGATAGGACAGAGAGAAATGAGATGGAAGGGAAGCTAGAGAGGGAAGAGAAAAAGACAGACACCTGCAGACCTGCTTTGCCACTTGTGAAACGCCGCCCCCCCCCCCCACGCAGGAGGGGAGCCTGGGGATTCAAACTGAGTGGGTTCTTGGGCTTTGCACTGAATGTGCTTAACCTGATGTGCCACCACCTGGCCCCATCTTTTTAATTTTTAACGGAGTTAAATTATGTGGTCTTTTATGCACACATATTTAAGTGAATATCACCATGTGGCTAGAAATTAGCAATTTATTTGTTTATTGATTGATTGATTGATCTGGGTTTGGTGCTTGCACAGCTCCATTAATCCTGGTAACCAATTCTCCTCCTCCTCCTCCTCCTCCTCCTCTTTTTTCTGTTTTAGGTAGAGGTGAAAGAGAGAGAAAGAAGTAAGGCTCCCGCGGCACTGCCGCTCACAGAGCTGCCCCACTGCAGGTGAGGACTCAGAGGGCACCCAAGCCCACAGGCCCTGGACGTGCTTGCTCTCCAGAGTGGGCCGCCCCTATTTGCTTCTCAGTATGTATTTATCGGAGCGAGCGGAGAGAACTTTATGCATCTTTAGCTTACAGCGGTAGCAGAAAATGTACCTGGGAATTACACGCCTCTGGTGGGAAAGCTTGGAGTTCTGTCGCTGCCACTACCTCCTTGGCCCACATCAGTTCTTTAAATCATCTTTTTATTATAACCTATAATCAAATCAGATATGTGTCAGCATTTCCTGTGCACCAGCCATTAGACTACACATTTTGGGTAGACTATAACTATCTCAGGGGACACAGCAACCATATAAGAATTTAACTTAGGGGAGTCGGGCGGTAGCGCAGCGAGTTAAGCGCACGTGGAGCAAAGCACAAGAACTGGTATAAGGATCCTGGTTCGAGCCCCCGGCTCCCCACCTGCAGGGGAGTCACTTCACAGGTGGTGAAGCAGGTCTGCAGGTGTCTGTCTTTCTCTCCCCCTCTCTGTCTTCCCCTCCTCTCTCCATTTCTCTCTGTCCTATCCAACAATGAGGAAATAAAAACAACAACAACAATAATAACTACAACAAGGGCAACAAAAAGGGAATAAATAAATATTAGAAAAACAAACAAATGGGAAAAAGGAATGAATAAATAAATAAATAAATGAATAAAAAGAACTTAGTTACAGTTAAAATTAAATTATATCAGGTTCAACATCTACTTTTTGAAGCCGTTAGTTAGAATTCAGAACAGATTTTTTTTCTACCAGGGTTCTCTTTCTTTCTTTGTTTCTCTCTCTATTTTATTTGACATGACAGAGAAATTGAGAGAGGAGGGCAGATAGAGAGGGAGAGAGAAAGACACCTGTAGACCTGCATCACTACTGGTAAAGCATCCCCCTGCAGGTGGGGAGTGGGGCTCGAACCCAGATCTTGGAGTTTGCTGATATGTGTGCTCCCTGGCGGTTCCACCACCCAGCCCCCCCAAAATTATCTTCAAAAATAACTATGTAAACCTTACATGATTCTTACCATATTTTTACCATATAAATATTGTTAATATTTAATATTCAATGTATTGTTTAATAAAATTGGGTTGCAAGTTTTTGTTAATATAATTTACTCCTCTTTCTTTAATTTTTTTATATTTATTTTCCCTTTTGTTGCCCTTGTTTTTTGTTGTTGTTGTTATTGATGTTGTCATCAATATTGTTGGATAGGACAGAGAGAAATGGAGAGAGGAGGGGAAGACAGAGAGGGGGAGAGAAAGACAGACACCTGCAGACCTGCTTCACCGCCTGTGAAGCGACTCCCCTGCAGGTGGGGAGCCGGGGGCTCGAACCGGGATCCTTATGCCAGTCCTTGCGCTTCACTCCATGTTGTGCTTAACCCGCTGCGCTACCGCCCAGCCCCCTCCTGTATATTTCTAATGTGGCAATACTAATCTGTAGTTGAATCAAAGTAGTGCAATGCTTAGAATAAGTTATACTTCCGTATGAGACCATCAGTCAAAAGGGAGCTATGTATTCTGGCATATTCCATATGCCCTGCCCTCAGGCCACTCTGATGGTGGAAGTGCTGAAGGCATCAACCAGAATCACACCCTCCTTGGCTAAATGCCACTGTAAGAGCCTTTCAGCTTTGCTTCCTCCTCCGCTGAATCACTTGATGGTAAGAAGCAAGAAAGTCCTGAGTCCTGGCTCTTCCATCATGACTCCAATCGCTGTCAGTGCCCTTGAACTCACTTCCCAAAATGTTCGCAGCATCCCTAGAGGATCAGTCTTTGTCCGGAACATTGTGGCTGGTGAAGAGCACAGACTGTCTAACCTGTGAGAACATTCTTACTAACAGGCCGCTGCTACTGGTTACATGTTTGATTCATTTGTTGATTTTTATTGCCACCGGAATCATTGTTGCCAGTACTACAGATTCTTTTTTTTTTTTTTTTTTTTGATAGGGCAGAGAGAAATTGAGAGGAGGGAGGAGAGATAAAGAGGGGGAGAGACGGAGACACCTGCAGCCCTGCCCCACTCCTTGTGCAGAGGCTCAGACTATGAGCTCTGTTTATTGGATACAGACAGCCAGGAACCGAGAGGGAAGGGGGGACAGAGAGGGAGAGAGACAGAGACACGCCTGCAGCCCTGCTTCACCGCTTGCAAAGCTTTCCCCTGCAGGTGGGGAGAGGGGGCTCAAACCCGGGTCCTTGTGCCCTGTGACATGTGCGGCTGCCGGTTCATATGTTCTTAACTGAGTGGCTGGAGGTGCGGAGGAATCGTGCTGCTGAGAGTCGGACAGGGCTGAGTCTGAGAGACGATCCTCACTGAGGCCCTGAGCTAATTGGTCTCTACCCAGCTGAGCCGCAGGCTCCCCTGAGATAATGTCCCGGAAACTCCTGAGCTCTTGGGTTCCTTTGAGTTTCTGAGCCCAGGGAAGCATGAGAGAGGTCCTACATGGCACCCTTGGTCCTAAGACTCCTGTGCTCCTTATCCAGAAGTTGGGCAGAGGTGAGAACTCCGTGCTAGGACACATGACTCAACCCGCGTCAGCTGGAGATATCGAGTGCTCTGGTCTCATAAAAAAGTGGGATTTTTCGGGCAGGGGTGGGGTGAGGGGGTCTGTTCCTGGTTGAGTGCACATAGAACTAAGTGCAAGGACCAGATCAAGAACCAGTTCAAGACCCATGCTCCTATCCAACAACAACAATGGCAATGACAACAACAATAATAATGACAACAACAAGGGTAACAAAAATGGGAAAAATGGCCTCTGGGAGCAGTGAATTCTTAGTGCAGGCATCGAGCCCCAGCGATAACCCTGGAGGGGAAAAAAAAAAAAAGTCCCAGGTGCAAAGGCCATTTCTATAGCGGTGAATCAAGCAGAATTTGCGGCACAAGGATCCTCTTTCTGAATACACCATGGGTCTGTGTGATACAGACTTTGCAATAGTTGCACGTGGTGCTTGCTCCAAGAAAAAACATGTCGAGTCTTTGCCAAAAGAAGTCTTTGTTGTTGTTGTTAGATATTATAAAATGCATGACTCTACGAGAGGTAATATTATTTTTCAAGCAGCCAACTAGCAACCTAGGAAAAATAAATAAATGGTCTCGCCTCAGATGTTCCTCTGTTCCAAGTTCTGTTTCCTGGCCTGCATGTACCGGTTGTCCCGTTGCTGAAATGTGTAAGAGTGCTACAGCACATGGGTCACAGCCACTCGATCTTACACACAGGAAGAATTCGCTCTCGTGACTAAGAATGTATACACGCTGATGGCTTCCCTTCTCCTCCTCCTCCTCCTCCTCCTCCTCCTCCTCCTCCTCCTCCTCCTCCTCTTCCTCCTCTCTTTCTTCTCTGTTCATGTTTCCTCCTCCTTCACCTTCTCCTTGTCTTCTCTCTCTCTCTCTCTCTCTCTCTCTCTCTCTCTCTGCTCTCTGCTCTCTCTCTCTCTCTGCTCTCTCTTCTCTCTCTCTCTCTGCTCTCTCTCTCTTCTTCTCTCTCTCTCTCTCTTTCTCCTCCTTCCTTCTCCTCCTCTTCCTCCTCCTCATCTTTATTTAGAAAAAAAGCTCATCTGGAGAGAATCACAGAGTTGTAATGAAACATCCTTTTTTTTTTTTTTTTTGCCTCCAGGGTCATCACTGGTGGTTAGTGCTGGTACTAGAAATTCACTGCACCTGGCGGCCAGTTTTTCCAATTTTATTGGACAGGACAGAGAGAAATGGAGAGAGGAGGGGAAGACAGAAAAGGGGAGAGAAAGACAGACACCTGCAGACCTGCTTCACCGCCTGTGAAGTGACTCCCCTGAAGGTGGGGAGCCAGGGGCTCGAACCAGGATCCTTATGCCGGTCCTTGCTACTATTAGCGCCATCACCTGGCCCCCTTATTGTTAGCTTTAGTCAGTACTTTTTCATGAGTTTAAAATCATATTATTACCAATATGGAGAATGTTTTAGTGTATTGTTTTAATTTTCCTCTTTGATAAATATTGTGTTGTATATAGAAATTGTTAGGACAATTTCTTTCTCAGTTAAAATGAAAACTATAAAAATTATCAACATGTTCTATTCCCTAATCAGTCAACAAACAACATTCCACCCACTCATTTTTTATGACTTTATGTATAGTGTTGTCAAACTGAGTGACAGTAGTAATTATAAAACAACACAGCATAGATGAATGCCGGAGAAGGAAGCTGGAACAGGAAACCCATATTTTCCTAGGACTCTCCAGACCATTCACAAACAGTAAGAATGATGAGTATGAGACCGTGCATAGCAATGAGCTTCCAATAACACGTCCTGTTTGGTTTCCACTCCAAGTCACCCACTTGAAGGCAATTTGCATAATGTAGAGGGAATTTTATTCTGAAAGCCACGATTAAATGCTCTGATTGCGGACGTGCAGATCTCCACATGTGCACACTTCTTCGTGGAAGCCCATAAATGAGCAAGAAAAAACAAGGTGGGCATAACTTTGGAGCCCAGTAGCATTTTGTTTTAAATCCATGTTTACTGACTAGCCCTCGGTCTCCTGGTGTGCCAGTGTGTGTGGGTACAGGAAGCAGAATCAACGGGCTTTTTCAAAATTTAAATTATTTATTATTGGATAAAGACATTGGGAGGGAAGGAGGAGGTATAGAGGGAGAGACAGAGAGAGACCTGCAGCCTTGCTTCACAGCTCCTGAAGCTTCCCCCTGCAGGTGGGGGCCTGGGGCTTGAACCCGGGTCCTCGTGGTTCACTGTAGTGTGTGTGCTGAACTAGGCATGGCACTGTCTGGTTTCTAGACTTCATTCTCTTGTAGTGGTGCCCTTGTGTAATTCCCTTCTTTATATGAAGTGAATCTGGATTTAATCCATCTCTCTGATGAGTAGAAAATTGTAGGCATGGGGCCGGGAGGTGGCGCACCTGGTTGAGTGCACATGGTACAGTGCTCAAGTAACTGGGTTCCCACCTGCAAAGGGAAAGCTCTGTGAGTGGAGAAGCAGGGCTGCAGGTGTCTCTCTGTGTTTCTCTTCCTATCACCCCCTTCCCTCTCAATTTCTGGTTGTCTCCATCCAATAAATAAATAAAGATAAAAAATAATTTAAAAAAGCATTTAGAAAAAAAGGAAAGTTGTTGGCTTCATGGGACTGTGACTCTGGCTTTGAGGGATCTATCTATCTATCTGTCTGTCTCTATCTCTATCTCTCTCTCATGATTTCCAGGCTTTGACGGAAGCTAATGACCATGCTTTGTGCACCCCTGACAGTCAGTGGCTCTTCCCCAGAGAGTTTTAGACAACATCACACTCTCAAGAAACAACACTTACCTAAATGTCACCTGCATGTTTCACCTTTTTTTCTTTCTTCCTTTATCTTTAGAATAATTTCCCTATGTTTCCTGAAGAGGATATTCTGTCTTCACTCAGACAGATAACTCCTTCTTTCTATTTTGATCTTAACCTTTTTTTATTTAACAGGACCAAGAGAAATTGAGAGGGGAAAGGAGAGAGAAGGAGAGGGAGAGGGAAGAGAGAGAGAGAGAGAGAGAGAGAGAGAGATGTTTTCACAGTTTAACTATCGTGAAACTTTCCCTTTGCCCTTTGCAGGTGGGGACCAGGGGCTTGAACCTGGGTCCCTGTGCACTGTGATGTGTGTGCTCAACCAGGTATGACACCACCTGGCCCCAATTAAAATCTCTATTTTAACACTAATAGACAACAGCATATGCAAAGCAAAGTTTTTGAGTTAACAATATGGATACTAACTAGTTTCTTAACAATAACGTTCTATGTCCTCTTGCTCAGTTAGTGTCTCTCCCTCTCTCTCTGCTTCTCTTTTTATCTCTCTGTCTGTATGAGAGTCAACCTGTAGGGGTCAGGCAGTGGCGCACCTGGCTAAGTGTTCACATTGCAGGGCACAAGGACCCAGGTTCAAGCCCCTGGCCCCCACCTGCAGGAGCAAGCTTCAGGAGCGGTGAAGCAGGGCTGCAGCTGTCTCTCTGTCTCTTTCCCTCTCTATCTCTCTCCCTCCCCTCACAATTTCTCTCTGTCTCTATCCAATAATAAATAAATAAAACTATTTTAAGAAGTTTCTACTTATGTAAAAAAAAAAAAAGTCAACCTGTGAACAGTGAAGCTCTGAGTGTGAAAAATTAAAAAATAATCAAACCAAAGCTTCACATTTACTTTCAAAGTCTCTGTGACTTTGCAACACATCACATGTTTTTAATCATGTCTGCTCACTCTAGTAACGGATTTTCACAGCTCAGCCGGCAGTGACACTGAACTTGAAATTCTCTTCCATATATGCGAGTATATATGTAAAATGTACATACTCGTTCAAGAATGATAGTTACGCTCTCTCAGCAGTGATCCATTTCTGATGCCTTAAAGATTTAATACCATACAATGAAAGGAATGTTAATAAAACATAATAGAAGACATATTATCAGAAAAGAATTGGCAATAAGATAAAGCAGCGAGGAAGTTGGGCTGTAGAGCAGCGGGTTAAGCGAAGGTGGACAAAGCACAAGGACCGGCTTAAGGATCCCAGTTCAAGCCCCCGGCTCCCCACCTGCAGGGGAGTCGCTTCACAAGCGGTGAAGCAGGTCTGCAGGTGTCTGTCTTTCTCTCCCCCTCTGTCTTCCCCTCCTCTCTCCATTTCTCTCTGTCCTATCCAACAACAACAACATCAATAACAACGACAATAATAACTACAACAATAAAGCAACAAGGGCAACAAAAAGGAATAAATAAAAAAATTTTTTTAGAAAGATAAAAAAAAAGATAAAGCAGGGAATGACTAGCCCTTTCACCTGAGCTATATTGTAGATTTACTTCCCAAGGTATTACTTATTAGCTAGTCAGTAGATAGAACTAAAATGTGTTGAGATGCATTAATTTTGAGTAAGTTACAGAGGCGCTGTGTATTAATCTTTTCATGTGTGTGCGGAGTGGGGCGCACACCTGGCTATGTGCACACATCACGGTGTGCGAGGACCCAGGGTCAAGGCGCTGGGGGTCCCGCTTCCCAAACGGAGAAACACACCTGCGTGTGTCTTCTGCCTCTGTCTTCTCCCTTTCTCTCAGTGTCTGTCTCTATCCAAAAGAACTAAATGGACATTAAAAAAAAAACATTTCATGTGTAAGATGGGACTAAATGACTGATTCACTGTAAACGCAGGAAAATAGTCATTCTGGGGTTGGGTGCTGGTGAAGGTAGTACTGAGCCCAGGGGCTGGGTCACAGCACCTGAATCCCCACCTGCAGGGGGCGCTTCCTAAACAGTGAAGCAGGCCTGCAGATATCTCTCTTTCTGTCTCCCTGTCTCCCCCTCCTCTCTCAATATCTCTTGGTCCTATCTAATAAGGTGAAAAAAAAAAGGTCAGTGGTCACCAGGAGCAGTGGATTCACAGTGCTGACACTGAGCCCCAGTAATGATTCTGAAAGCACTAGAGGCAAAATAATAATAATAATAATAATACTTATTGCTGTCCTTAAAGCCTGTTTTATAGAAAGCCAATAACTAATAAAGCAATGTGTCTATATTTAATAGGCACTGATACTATAATAATGCTTACTGATCAAGAAATTGATGCAACTGAAAGGAGTGTCTTTGCAATTTAAAATATTTTCAGGACTGAGGATACAGGACCATGGACATGTGAAAGACTTCCAGGCCTGAGGCTCTGAAATTCCAGGCTCGATTTCCAGCACCACCATCAACTCAAGAGAATTTGTGTGTGTGTGTGTGTGTGTGTGTGTGTGTGTGTGTATCTTTCGCTCCATATATTTCTTTAATTATAATAAATGAATACATTTTAAAAATCAATAAAAATAAAACAAACCCTGGTGCCAATAAACATTTATTTATTTCTTTATTCATTCATTCATCCAGGGTTATCACTGGGGCTCGGTGCCTGCACTATGAATCTACTGCTCCTGGAGACCATTTTCCCCATTTTGTTGCCCTTGTTATTGTTAATTTTGTTGGACAGGATAGAGGCAAGGAGAGAAAGACAGACACCTGCAGACCTGCTTCACCGTCTGTGAGATGAGCCCCACCCCCCAACCCCAAAACCCGCAGGTGGGAAACCAAGGCTGGAACCGGGATCCTTTGGCTGGTCCTTGTGCTTCACACCATGTGCGCTTAACCTGCTCCGCTACTGCCTGACCTCCTTTATTTTTAACTTTTTTGTTATCTTTATTTGTTGGATAGAGACATCCAGAAACTGAAAGGAAGGGAAAGATAGGGAGAGAGACAAAAGAGACGCCTGCAGCCCTGCTTCACCACTAGTGAAGCTTTCCCCCTGCAGGTGGGGACTGAGGACTTGAACGCGGGTCCTTACACCTTGTAATATGTGCGAACCAGGGGCGCCACCACCCAGCTCCAGCCTCTCTGATAAACATTTTAAAAACAAAAGACTGAGACTTTTTGAATCCCAGGCCCAGATGGTCGCCAAGTATTCTGGGAGTGTTGGCAGCATCTCCCTGGGGCTCTGTGGAGGAGATATGCACAGAACGGAGGGGAGTCGAGTTCTGGCCACAACGCTGGTCTTCAGAAATGCTCCTCAGGATCCCCACCTAGCCGCCTTTACCAGCAACTGAATCGCATACTTGTGTTTTCCTTACAGTCGGCAGTAAAACACAGTAGCTGGTCCACACATCCCACTCTCAGTGTCCGCGTCCCTCTCTCAGTGTCCGCGTCCCTCTCTCGGTGTCCGCGTCCCTCTCTCGGTGTCCGCGTCCCTCTCTCAGTGTCCGCGTCCCTCTCTCAGTGTCCGCGTCCCTCTCTCGGTGTCCGCGTCCCTCTCTCGGTGTCCGCGTCCCTCTCTCGGTGTCCGCGTCCCTTTCTCAGTGTCCGCATCCCACTCTCAGTGTCCGCGTCCCTCTCTCAGTGTCCGCGTCCCTCTCTCGGTGTCCGCGTCCCTCTCTCAGTGTCCGCATCCCACTCTCAGTGTCCGCGTCCCTCTCTCAGTGTCCGCGTCCCTCTCTCAGTGTCCGCGTCCCTCTCTCAGTGTCCGCGTCCCTCTCTCAGTGTCCGCGTCCCACTCTCAGTGTCCGCGTCCCTCTCTCAGTGTCCGCGTCCCTCTCTCGGTGTCCGCGTCCCTCTCTCAGTGTCCGCATCCCACTCTCAGTGTCCGCGTCCCTCTCTCAGTGTCCGCGTCCCTCTCTCAGTGTCCGCGTCCCTCTCTCAGTGTCCGCATCCCTCTCTCAGTGTCCGCGTCCCTCTCTCAGTGTCCGCGTCCCTCTCTCAGTGTCCGCATCCCTCTCTCAGTGTCCGCGTCCCTCTCTCAGTGTCCGCGTCCCTCTCTCAGTGTCCGCGTCCCTCTCTCAGTGTCCGCATCCCACTCTCAGTGTCCGCGTCCCTCTCTCGGTGTCCGCGTCCCTCTCTCGGTGTCCGCGTCCCTCTCTCAGTGTCCGCGTCCCTCTCTCAGTGTCCGCGTCCCTCTCTCAGTGTCCGCGTCCCTCTCTCAGTGTCCGCGTCCCTCTCTCGGTGTCCGCGTCCCTCTCTCAGTGTCCGCGTCCCTCTCTCAGTGTCCGCGTCCCTCTCTCAGTGTCCGCGTCCCTCTCTCAGTGTCCGCGTCCCTCTCTCAGTGTCCGCATCCCACTCTCAGTGTCCGCGTCCCTCTCTTACCCGCACTAGGTCCTCCTCAGCCATCCTGACTCAGGACTGAGCCCTCCGGGCCCCTCACCCCAGAGCCCTTGGCCTGCTGTAGGAGCCCTGCATGCTTGTGTTTTCTAAGGCGACTTTTCCTCTCAGGTGGGGTTGTGGGTGATGCTCTGAGGTCGGGCGTCATCACTGTGAAGCCACTCCGGGTGCTGTGGGCCGGGAAGCTGCTGCTCGCAGGTGGCTCACTGTCCGCCCGCCCGCACGCTCCCTGGGGCTCCCAGGTGGTTCAGGTTAAGTCACCTGGAAGTATAAGCCCACCTTCTTGAACCTGCAACAGCGGATTTCTAGCACAGCAAAAATGCATTCTGAGTCTTAGATATTCTTTCCCATAACCTAGTCATAAAATTCTGGAAGACAGCATAAGATCCCATCTAAAAATCCTGTGTATTAACTTTCTTATTAATGTAAGTCAGCTATTTGTTTTGTTACTGTCTAAGTGGTGGGCTTCAGGAAGCATGCTGACTATTACAGAAATCAAATCTCTGTTAAACGCTGCTCTTTAAAAATAATACCTTCTGAACTAATATTACCGCTATTTAAAAAATAAAATGAAAAACAGACTTCCCAGAGGCTTGGCCATGGAGTAACAAGGTTCTCCCTCCCCAACTCATATATATGTATATATATATATATATATATATATATATATATATATATACACATATATATATATTATAAGTTTATTGACATATTTATTCTGCAGACAAATTTCATCATGACATTTTTGTACAGAAAAATAATACTTGTGAAAAGAAAAATTCAGTTTGGTCTTTGCAGCACAATTTCTTCCAAAGCTGCACGGCAACTACACATACTCCAAGCGTTTTCAGTTACAGCTCTTTCACAGGATAGGCAGAGACATACTAGAAACTTACAGTTTATCTTTTTTTTTTTTTGCCTCCAGGGTTATTGCTGGGCTCAGTGCCTGCACCACGAATCCACTGCTTCTGGAGGCCATTTTTCCCCCTTTTGTTGTTTTATCTTTGTTGTTGGATAGAACAGAGAGAAATGGAGAGAGGAGGGGAAGATAAAGACAGATACCTGCAGACCTGCTTCACCGCCTGTGAAGTGACCCCCCTGCCGGTGGGGAGCCGGGGGCTCGAACCAGGATCCTGGTACCCAGGCCCTTGCGCTTTGCCTCACCTGCGCTTAACCCGCTGTGCTACAGCCCAACACCCTATAATTTATCAGTTTTAAATGACCTTACTTTTGTTCTTCAGAATCCAGTGGCCTGAACAATCACAGACTGAACTGTGACAAGGATGAATAAACGTGTATAATCTGTGGGCATTTCCTCTGGGATGAAGGTGACTCCCCTCTAACTGCAGGAGATGTGATGTCTAAACACAGGGCATGGGTGGGGACGGTCCTACACACTCCTGCACCCAGGGCTGGATGCACGGCCAGGCAACTTTAAAGCAGGCTGATGAGAAACAATTTAAAAGTTATTAGTACCGTCTGCCTCACTGACCCAGGAGAGACCCAGAAAAATCAGAGTACTTGCTGCATGGTCTTTAGAAACCAATTTAAAGTATGATATCTAGGACTTTGGAAAGAACAAGACAAGGATCCAGTTAAAATGATGCCAGTTCCACTCTCTTCAGGAAGGAGGGCCAATTATTTTATTTTGTTATTTTATTTTATTATATTATTTAATTTTATTTTGTTATTTTACTTTATTATATTATTTAATTTTATTTTGTTATTTTATTTTATTGTTTTATTATATTATTTTTTATTTTATTTTTTATTGTGAATAAGTAAGTAGCCACTAGAGGTCACTCATCTCGGGTAAACCACATGCTGCCCAGCCCTCACCTGCAGGAGAACAGGGCGCAAGAGTGATGCCTAACTCTCTCGCCCAAGCCTCTCAGATCTTTCAAAATATAAAATAAATAAAATGGTGTCAAGTGGTGGGGGAGGGGCAGCGGCTTAACAAATGCCAAAGGTCAGTTAGAAAAAAAAAAGCCGAGAATCCTGTTAAAGGACGGGGTAGATAGCTTAGTCCTGTTAAGGGGTGGGGCAGATAGCTTAATCCTTTTAAGAGACGGGGCAGATAGCTTAATCCTGTTAAGGGTTGGGATAGATATCTTAATCCTGTTAAGGGGTGGGATAGACGGCTTAATCCTGTTAAGGGGTGGGGGGTCAGATAGCTTAATCCTGTTAAGAGACAGGGGTAGATAGCTTAATCCTGTTAAGGGATGGGGTAAATAGCTTGGTCCCATTAAGGGACAGGGTAGATAGCTTGATCCTGTTAAGGGACAGGGCAGATGGTTTAATCCTATTAAGGGGCAGGGGCAGAGCTTAATCCTGCTAGGGGTAGATGACTTAATCCTGTTAAGGGATGGGGCAGTTAGCTTAATCCTGTTAAGTGGGGGTAGATAGCTTAATCCTGTTAAGGGGGCAGAGATCTTAGTCTTGTTAAGGGATGGGGTAGTTAGCTTAATCCTGTTAAGGGGGTTAGATAGCTTAATCCTGTTAAGGGGCAGGGGTAGATAGCTTAATCCTGTTAAGGGGGTTAGATAGCTTAATCCTGTTAAGGGGCAGGGGGTTAGATAGCTTAATCCTGTTAAGGGGCAGGGGGTAGAGAGCTTAATCCTGTTAAGGGGCGGGGGAGGGGGTAGATAGCTTAATGGTTATGCAGAAAGAGTCTCATGCCTGAGGATTAAAGTCTCTGGTTCAATCCACTACACCACCATAAACCAGAGCTGAATCTTGCTCTGCTAAAAAAAGAAAAGAAAAGAAAGGGGGAGGGGGCCCCAACAAAGTGCACACAGTACTAGGCTCAAGGACTCATGCAAGGATCCGGGTTCAAGCCCCTGTGCCCCACCAGCAGCTGGGAAGCTGGGCAGGTCTGCAGGTGTCTCTTTCTCTCTCCCTCTCTATCTCTCCTCCATTCTTAATTTCTGTCTGTCTTGTCCAATAAAATGGAAAAAAATGACCACCAGGAGCAGTGGATTCATAGTGCAGGCACCAAGCCCCAGTGATAACCCTGGACATTAATAATAATAAAATATAATAATAATAATAATAATAATAATAAAGTGTTACCAGTGCCCAAAGTATAGGGTTCAGTCCTCAGTATCACATCAATAAGAAGGAATTATGAATTATATTTGTATTTAAAGATAAGATATTTAAATATTTATGGTCAGAGTTTAATCTAAAATCAATCCTTATTTAAATCAATTAATTGGTTTTTTTGTTTGTTTGTTTTTACATTTTATCTGTTTATTTCCATAATCTGAACACAGTTTAGTTCTGGTTTGTGGTAGTGCTGGGGACTGAACCTAGGACAGCTGAATCATCCAGGGTTAATGTTTGTTGTATAAATTGTTGTACTATCTCCCAGGCACTAAAAAGGAAGGTTTTTTTGTTTTCCTCTTGAATGTTTAATGTAATTGTCTCTAAATACTACTTTATCGTAAATAGAATCTTAACTACAGTAAAGCCATGTTAACAAGTATTATGGGTAATGATTGCCAAATTAGCACAAGTAGTTACTTGTATTAAATGGCCGTATATTTATTTTCCTTAAATATTTGTACTTCAGAGAAACTTGCCTATTTAGTAGCTTGAGCTAAATATAATTAAAACTACTCTCTAATAAGTGTACTAATGCCTACTGCTTTGAGTTTAATTTCACCAATTATCCCTTTGGCTAAGTAACCTAGAAGTCATTGAGCTGAAAGGCCCATTTGGCTCTGCTGCCTGTCAGGTGGCAGAGTGGAAGGCTGCTTTTGTTGGGTCAGCAACTTTGAATACTTAGGACTTCAAAACAGTGAAGAAAATATAATAGAAGTACTTACTGCATCCAGAAGTCCGCTACCAATGGCAGAGTTCTAAGCCTGTACACAATACTTCACTCTGGCATAACCAGTACCGTTATTTTGGCATCAACACATTGCTGGAGAAGACGAAATAATCAAGCCTATGGGAAGTGACAAGAAATGAAGATTAAAGAACTTGTGTTATAATTAACACTTTCATTTATTATTATTATTTATTTTTGCCATGAGGGTTATCTCTGAAGAAGGTGCTCAGAAACTTCTACCATTTCCAGCAGTAGAGTAAAAGCTTTTTCTGTCTTCTTAATAGAAAAAAGAAATAATGGGAGACAGTTGTAGCACTGCTAAGATGTAGGTGGTGCTTCCCTCCTGCAGGTGGGGATCTGGGACTTGAACCTGGGTCTGTGAACTCTACCAAGGGAATCACCACCTGGCCCAGCATTCACCCTCTCCAGCCCTCCTTTCCCCTGCCTCCCCAAAGTCCTTTGTTTTGGTGAAATACGCCTAAAGCATACCTTTACAGTAAATGAGAACAACTAGCTAGACACGCGGGGAAAGAGAAAGAAGGACTGCATTGCTGTTCATATACATATTTAACAACAGGAAAGTGTAAAGGGAAGAGTGAGGTTTCTGAGAGAAGACCTAGTCATGGCCATTCCTTTTCCTGGAGTTGGGTCCCTTACAAAGCAGTTGTTTTCTTTTCTTTCTGATTAGATTAGGCCTTGCTAAACTCAAATGCTTAAGATGCAGTGCTCTGGGGCATGCAGAAGCTAGTTACTGCCATTCTAGCCTTCGGTGATGTACATAAGCAGGTAATCACTTTTTCCCTTCCTCACATGCCCAGGGACTTTGACTCACTGAATGTGTGTTTGTGACAGGACAAGGAAGACTTCAGTCCTTCAACAGACAGGAGACTCAGAAGAAAGGAGCTACCTGGGAGTGAAGTGCCCCCAAGACTTAACACCTAGTTTAATTGTAGCTTCAACCTTCCCAGAGTAATTGGAAATGGAAACTAATCAATCTGGAGTGAAGTAATCTGCATAGATTCATTGCATTAACTTCATCCATAAAATGCTGCCCAATTCCTGAAACTTAAAGCCACTTAGAACCGCAAATCAATCAAATAAAAAATTTAACAAGGATAATAAAAACATGCTTATATGTTTGGGTGGAGGAAGAGCCTCCCACTTTTATTTATTTATTTTTTTAATGCTAGGGGTATTTGAGAGATTTTACCTTGAGGGGATAAAATCTCCAGGGGAAGCACATTTCCTATAGACTAAAGAGGGGATAGTTAAAAATTAAAAAAGCCTTGAAGAAATATTTATGCTAATAGAAACTTGTTCTAGAACTTGTTCTAAATGGTGCTGAATATAGGAATGTGAGCGCAGGAAAGATAGATGATTGCTTTTGTTTTTGATGAGAAAGTCAGTGCATCCAAAATCCAATTAGCACCATACAAAATATTAGGTGTTGCAGATTCTCAACACCAGATGGAATGAAATCAGTTGCATGAGAGGTAACAACGACAAAGACGCTAAGATATTGACAATATTTCTGGTTATTCTTGACAGGACGTAGAATAGGTGAGAACACTTGCAAATAAAAAATAAAAATTTAAAGAGCATGTTGTGATCTAGGAGGTGGTTGGTTCAGTGGATAAAGCACTGGACTCTCAAGCAGGAGGTCCTGAGTTCAATCCGTAGCAACACATGTACCAGAGTGATGTCTGGTTCTTTCTCTCTCTCTCTCTCTCTCATACTATTTTTCTCATTAATAAATAAAATCTTTTTTAAAAGCATGCAATAACTAAGGGTTGTTTTGTTTTATGTATATACAAGTTGAAAGAGGAAACCACATATCTGTAACTGTCTTAAGTAGACACATGATATCCTGTAACCAACTTTATCTTTTTTCAAGCTGATTTAATCTTGGTTTACAGTTTGTAACTATTGGGGGCATAGTGCTGAGCCTCTGTGTGTCTACAGAGTTACTGTGCCTGCCACAGTTTCAGTGAAATCATGCAAAAAGAGACTCCTTCACAGCTTTCCTGTGTCTATGCTCTTCAGGAACTACCACAGCTTTCACCTAGTCTGAATTAATTGTACTCTTTTTCTCATCTTGTTTGTTTTATTTATATAACATGTAAATCAAACCATAGGGGTGGGCAGCAATGGAGCACCGAGTTAAGTGCAAATAGTAAGGAGCCCAAGGACCCACTCAAGGATCCAGGTTCAAGCCCCTGCAGGGGAGTCGCTTCACAAGTGGTGAAGTAGGTCTGCAGGTGTATCTCCCTCTCTATTTCCTCTTCCCCTTTCAATTTCTCTCTGTCATACCCAATACAAATGGAATAAATGGCCTGGAGGCAAAGAGAGAGAGACAGACAGACACACACACACAGAGGGAGATAGAGCTAGAGAGAGGAAGGTTATGGTAATTCTGACATATGGGTAGTTATTATTACAGCTTGCATCTTCATATACTTTATTTAGTAATAATATAAAATCTTCACATGAAGAAAATCTGAACGTTTTTCATTTCTCTTATATTCTTTCTTCCTAGTCTTACAACTACTGTTGCATAGAAATAACCGAAACTGTTAACCCTGTAAAAAAATCTTCCATTTTTGAAATCTCCACTTATGTGGCAGTATCATCTCTTTGAATCCTTTACTGGGATGAGAAGCAGGGGCATCAAACATGGGCAGGGCCTCTCCAGACAGCTGGGGACTTGTCAGATGCTCCAGCCTTTTTAGTCTGAGTTTTACGTGTCTCGGAGTCAAGTAGTGAAACTCAAGTAAGCTTATCTACCATCATAGCCAGTGGCCCCCAAGACTTAGGTCCTCACCTTCCGAAATCTGAAGCAGAATACTTAGAACCCAAAGGATGTTTAGACTTGTAATATATGTAAGACATTTATATATTTTTTCAAGCTGACTCCTTGTCATTCATACAAAAATTTGTATTTCAAAACAGCAAATTTAAACAAAACCAAAATAATATAAAGAAATTAGTGTTCCATTCCACCTAGAATAAAATCATACAAGGCCGATTTTTTTTTTTCTTTTCCTTATTTCTTTTCCAGGGTTGTCACTGGGGCTCAGTGTCAGCACTACACACTGGGGCTCAGTGTCAGCACTACACACTGGGGCTCAGTGTCAGCACTACACACTGGGGCTCAGTGTCACCACTACAAAGCCACTGCTCCTAGAGGCCGTTTTTTTTTTTTTTTAATTTTATTATTGGATAGGACAGAGAAATTGACAGAGGAGGGGGAGAGACAGACACCTGCAGACCTGCTTCACTGCTTGTGAAGTGACCCCTCTGCAGGTGGGAAGCCAGGGCTCGAACCAGGATCCTTCCGCTGGGCCCTTGCACTTCATACTGTGTGTACTTAACCTGGTCCCTGATAATTATTATTTTCTTTAGTGTTTGTTACATGACATGCTGTTTAGTATCAAAGTTTATGTGAAGAAACTGAAGGAGGCCAGGTGGTGGCACAGCTGGTTAAGCACTCACATTACAGTGCCCAAGGACCTGGGTTCAAGCCCCTGGTCCCCACCTGCGGGGGGAAAGCTTTGTGAGTGGTGAAGCAGGGCTGCAGGTGTCTCTCTGTCTCTTTCTCTCTCTCTCTCTCTCTCTCCCCCCCTTTTCACTCTCAGTTTCTCTCGGTACCCACAAATAAATTAAGTTAAAAGAAATAAACTGAAGACATACTGAAAAATATGTAAGGATATAAAGGTTTGTAAATCTTACTATCATAATTTTTTTTTTTTTAATTTTTACCAAAGCACTGCTCAGCTCTGGCTTATGGTGGTGCAGGAGATTGAACCTGGAACTTTGGAGCCTCAGACATGAGAGTCTGTTTGCATAACCATTATGCTATCTACCCCCACCCACTATCATAATAATTCTTTCAATTTCCTTCTTCCTTTTTTTAAATTTTTTTTTCTTTTTAGCAGGAGGGAACAGTCCCCTCTTAAGCTCCATTGGTAGGGTTCTAGTTGACTATCCATATGGAAAGCAAGAGGAAGGAGATAAACACATAGACACATGGTCGGGGAGAGGAGAGAATGTGCATCTGCTTTTAAAATCAATTTTGGTATTACAAAAATCCTCAAATCTCTATATAAACATTATTGTTTGAATATGCCATTTGATCACACATCACCGTTTTTTCTCTCTCTGCACAGAGGGCTAAACATTTTTTTTTATCGTTTTGTATTTTAAAAACTCCTGCCTTAAAGCAGCGTCAATAATTCAGAACTACAAACAGAAGACTAAGTCTGCAAAGCCAAATAAAGAAAGAAAGATGCATATTTTTCTTATAAGTGACACACACACAAGAAAACATGTTTCTTGATTTGAACTGCCTCATTCTCTGGAGACACGTGGGCGGCTGATCACGTGCAGCTGCCTTTTAACTGGAGGCTTTCCTACCTTCGCAATGATAACGTACGTACACTTTCTTAGGTTGCGTGCAGCCTGAATCATTCATTAGCACAGATGCAAGATTTTAACATGTGTACTTGCTGTCTCTCAGAAAACTGGAAACTTTTTTTATCCAGTCATTTTTTTTTTTTAGAAAGGCCTTTAAGTCTTTTTTTTTTTCAGAGGTGCAGAAACATGAAAGCGGAAATTATCATTGCTGTTATTTAGAGTTTAGATTTCAAATTTCAGAAATGCCATGTATTTGTTATTTGAAAGAGTCTCTGAAGTTTAAATAAGTCCCCAGGGCAGACTGCTATCCCTCAGTGAACCCTTTTTATTGTTGATCATGTGACACGCCGACTGGTGATCTGTGATGCCATAGTCTTTCACATTTACACAGTTGATTATATTTCATTATCATCTTTGATTTGTCCACTTAAATGCTGTGTGTTGCCAAGTGATTCCAGAAATACTGACGTTTTGTATTTTCACAGATAAATGTGAACATTTACTATAGGCTAACGTGACATCATTATTAGCTAACTTTGGGGTAAAGATGCAAAGTCTGGCTATTTGTATTTTCATATTTATTGTCACTTCTGAGATTGAATATATTTCCCTACACTTTATAATTTTTTGTGATGTTTTGTATCAACATCTGAACCTCACAGAAGAAGTGCAGGTGTATCCTCTGCCCCCTTCAGCTCTCTCAAAGAAGAAACATATAAATATTAATCCGAATTAATAGATTATCCGGTTAACCAAAATCAAAATGAAACATCTGATATTTATTTGAAGTAATATGGAAAAAGAGTGGGTGTGGCCAGGATTAAACTGAGTTGATTAATAGCACTGCCTGCCTGCCTGCTGTCACTGTGGTCTGGTGGTCCTGTGCCATGCACATCAGGAAGAGACGAGCTTCACTTGACCTCAGCTCTGTCTAGGCCACTGACCATCCATCAGTAGAGACCTAGAAAGACATTTTGCATTCCCTTCTGCCTCCACCTGCTCTTGGAAGGCTGCACCCTACAACATGGTGATCAGAGACCACTTCCACTTGTCATTTGCTTGGGGACTTCACAATGGAGCTGAACAAGTGCTGTTTCGTTTGCCTTCACCCCAGGCTTCTCCAGGTGTTAGGAAAAGAAGTGATTTCTTTTTCTTTTTTTTTTAAATATTTTATTTTATTTATTTATTCCCTTTTGTTGCCCTTGTTTTTTATTGTAGTTATTATTTTTGTTGTCGTCGTTGTTGGATAGGACAGAGAGAAATGGAGAGAGGAGGGGAAGACAGAGAGGGGGAGAGAAAGACAGACACCTGCAGACCTGCTTCACCGCCTGTGAAGTGACTCTCCTGCAGGTGGGGAGCCGGGGGCTCGAACTGGGGTCCTTATGCCGGTCCTTGTGCTTTGCGCCACCTGCGCTTAACCCGCTGCGCTACAGCCCGACTCCCGAAAAGAAGTGATTTCTAAGTTAGGTAGTCAGCGGGCAGTGGAAATGGGAGGACTCCAGAGGCTGGTTATCTTCCTGCTCTAACCAAACGGGCTCTGTCCATTCTGTCTCGACTGAAGGAGTAAGGCTTGCAGGACTGAGGTGCTGGCAGTATTTCTAGGAAGGGCAGACACGGGCCTCACTTTCACATCTCCTGCCTCAGGGCCTTTGGAGAAGCTGAGCTAAAATTAGTAAATATAAATTGGTCATTAAAAGAGAGGTAGGCCTGGACTCCGGTAACCTGGAGGCTAAGCAAGCAATTAGAGACCGCAATTCTTGGAGTTTAAGGCGGTCACCAGCTGCAGAACTCAGAGCCTGTGAGGTGAGAGATAAGCAGACCTTGAGAAAACATCTCCGGAGCCTGGAGTCAGGAAAAGAGATAACCACAGGGTTGCAAAACAAAAACAAAAACAAAAACAAAAACCCTCAGCCCCCCTTTACATAGGTAATAGATAACTTCGAATGTAAGACTGTAGTCAATCACTACGTAGAGCTGCACTGGGACACGTAAGCCATGTATTCTGAATGGCACATGTAGAACTTAGGTCTGGGGTCCAACACTAGAAGGCTGCTGTGTCAGTGTGTCCGTGTTTTCGGCCCCAGCGCTAGAAAACAAAGACTCTCTGCCTTTACATCACTTTGGCCTCTTGGTGATTTCCTTCGGATAACCGGACCCCGCACCTTGCCTCTGCTGTTCTAGAACCTAGTGATCAAAGCCACACACCAGGTGTGGACACCAGGTGTGGCAGCAAACCCCATGTCCTTTGAGCCCAAGCTGAAGCGCTGTGTAAGTGTATCTCCATTTTAGCTGCCGTTGACTTGTATTGTCCATGTCCCAATTTATTTTGAATTTCCATTAAGAATTTTTATTATCTTTATTTATTGATTGGATACAGACAGTAAGAAATAAAGAGGGAAGTGGGAGATAGAGAGGGAGAGAGACCGCAAGACAGCTGCAGCCAGCCCTCCCTCACCACTCGCAAAGCTTTCCCCTTGAGGGTGCGGACCTGGGACTCGAACCCCCCAGTCCTTGCACTTTGTAGCATGTACATTCAACCAAGTGCAACACTACCCAGCCCCTTTAATTTCTATTTTAAACTTGACTCAGAGTAATATCAATATTAGAATACATTTGGACGTGAGAAAATTTCTGTCTGAAAATGTAATTTTTTTCAACTGTATATTAAATTCTGTCTTAAGAATTGTTCCAGAAAATACGGAGAGCCTTGCCCTCCTGCTGATATTTTGAACATCTAAAAGATGAAGCCACAGAAGAGAGAGAACATGGGGGTAGCAGATCGCACTACAGGGGAACCATTACAAGTTCTGGAAGCAGTAGGAGTTAATCCTCCTACAGGTATGTCACGAGCTGCCAAATATCCTTGACATTAAGTTTGTTCTGAACTACAATGCCGGGCCTTGGTGATTCATAAATACCACAGAGCCAAAGGCACTTGGATATTCCATTTACAACTCCCAAACCACCTTCTAACTTTTCACACGTCTCAGTGAATTTCTTCTTTTTGTCATCTTCAAAATCCAGATGCTCAGTGATGACTGACTGCCAAGGCTACAAGTAGGAAGCAAATTAATCTTCCTGAAGGAGCTTGAAGGAGGGTCTTAAATCATCGCTCTCACCAGGAGGGTGTTTATTGACATTTTACACTTATTTTGAAGGTCAGTGTCTATCATGCCTTCGGTGTAGGAAGATACCAAGAACTAAGCAGAATACATTTTCAACAGGGAATTTCTAACCGTAAATCTCACTTGACATGGAACGCTGGTCATTGTAGTATTATTTACTTTGCTTCCTTGTGAGAGGAACGTCTTAGTCATTGAGGTAGGTGTTGAGCATGGGATGGGATGGTTCAAGCCCCTAGTCCCCACCTGCAGGGGAAAAGCTTCACAAATGGTGAAGGCAAGCTGCAGGTGTCTCTCTCTTCCTCTGTGTCTCCCTTCCCTCTCAATTTCTCTCTGTCTCTAAGCGATAATAAATAAATTAAAAAGTATCGAGAGAGAGAGAGAAAGAGAGATCTGAGTGATTCTCCCGCACTCCAGTGGTGAAGACAGCGGCTTAGGAATTGCTTTCCCTCACTCTAACATAGGTGCCCAACCAGCTTCACCTGGCCCCTGTTCACTTTAAAAAAAAAATCTCAATTAATTGTATTTTTATGATTTTACATATAAGATCATATCAAGAATCAAGACACTGAAAAAAGTCATGTTACTTATTAATTATTTTCTACTTTACAAAAAACTATAGAACCATGCCCTTTAATTCTGTAAGAATGATCAAATTGTAATAGAAATTATGTTAAGGGCAACAACAGTCCCTCCGATTATCGAAATAGCCAAACGATTATACCTGAAGTAGAATTCTATTAACAAAACAATGGGTATGTAAAAAATTAAGAAAATGAAATGCAAATAAGTTTGTACAAACTCAAAACCAGAATTGATAATATGCATGAGTGAAAATTAATATAATAGAGGCAATTATTCATTTTGCAAGTATTTCTTGAGGCGTAAAATGTGTTAGAAATGTGCACAGATTAAAAATAAATTGTGGATTATTATGAGGTTGGTTCAGTCATTCACTTCACTCCTACACTTGACCAATCATTGTCTTTATTTTACCACCAAACAAAGCATTTCCTTTAGATTTATTTTACCTTTTCATTTTTTGAACTTTTATGAATGACATTTCCTATACAGACACATAAGCACACACATACACACATAATACTATTTTGTATTTAATTTTATCATCCCTATGATAATCATGTTTTATTCAAATAAATGTTTGAATAGCACATTTTAGAACTACCCTAGAACCTACGTATCCTACTATTGATTAATATCTGAATTATTTTTCATTTGATTACAAAGATAATGCTAATGTGAACATCATAAGAATATGGTTATCAAGTGGAAATAGGATATGGCAAATATAAAAGAAAATGTGTTGAGCATTACAAGGCAAACTATGCTCAAACACATACATGTGTGAGTATCTCTGTTCTTATTTTATAACTGATTCTTGATGCCAGATACCTGTGGTTGTTAGTTTGTTCATGATTACAAAATGGTAATTGTTTCTTATTTTTAAAGACATTAGCTGGAATTATAAGGAGAAAAAGCTCACTGTTATTTGCTATTCTTTCTACAATAGCATGTTTAGTGTGGGAAAAAACAAAATGTAACTCTCATCTTGTTTTCAGAGAATGTCTTATTATCATGTAACATTTCACATTTATTTATTTACTGGATAGAGACAGAGAAATCGGGGGCCTGAGCAGTGGCACACCTGGCTGAGTGCATGTTATAATGCGCCAGGACCCAAGTTCAAGCCCCCATCCCCACCCGCAGGGGGAAAGTTTTGCAAGTGGTGAAGCACGCCTGCAGGCGTCTCTCTTTCTCTCTCCCTCTCTATCTCCAGCCCTTCTCTCTTGATTTCTGGCCCCTGGCTCGCCACCTGCAAGGGGGTCTCTTCACAGGCAGTGAAGCAGGTCTGCAGTTGTCCATCTTTCTGTCTTCCCCTCCTCTCTCCATTTCTCTCTGTCCTATCTAACAGCGAGGACATCAATAACAATAACAGTAATAACTACAACAACAATAGAAACGAGGGCAGCAAAAGGGAAAGTAAATAAATAAGTATTTTTTAAAAATTTAAAAAGAGAAGGAGGGAGGGAAAGAGGGAGGGGAGGGAAAAATAGCACAGCTCCTCAGCCCCCAGGTATTCCCGAGGCTGGAAAACCTTTATTGTTAATTCAGTCTGAAAGTCCTCTTTTATTTGGAACACCCAATCCACTCATGTAATATTTATTTGAATTTAAGGCTTGCACGCTATTGATGGTGACCTATATATGTGGTCCGTCTAACTTACTTCCTTCAACTCTATTATTTTATAGCTGTAACTCACCATCCTCATTTCATCATAAATGAATAAACAAAAAAATACTAATTCAGTTGCCACAGAATCACTCAATTCTTACAGAGTCATTATTTGCATTTATAGGTATACTACATAAAATAAATAAATGTGTAATTATAATGCACATCAAGCGCTACAGAATGACTGGTAAAAGATTGCTGTGGACAAGGCCATGGTTTCTATCTTATATATTGATTAATCTTATTAGTCATGGACATGTTTGTACTTGAGTATCTACACTTTTAAAGCATCACAATCCAAAAGCTCTCTTAATTGCATATAATGACTGAGCAAAACTCACACACCTCATGTACCGACTAATTCAAAGTATTCCTCTGACAATATATGTTGTCCCTCAAACTACTATAAAAATAATAAGCTGGTTAACCAGCAGCACCACCTGAGTATAAATGAGATGTAAGTTAATTTAAGTGACTCAAAAATTCATGTGGAAAAGTCTACCTGATTTAAATTCTGACGACTGGCTCTCATTAGACATGGCAAAGGATCTTGGTGCAGAGCCAGAAGGACACAGACAGTGCATCTCAACACAGACGGTCTGCTTGCCTTGAATAATCACAGGAGAGGAACCGTCACGTGTGGAAGGGAAATTAAATGGGCGGACCCCAGTGCCAAGACATGCATTGTGTAGACCTGCACTTTCTGTTCTCTGATTGCCACAAAGCTCTTTTGTAAATCACTATGAAGGAACAACTGGGCATCAATTAGGCATTGTAGCTACAAGCAGAGACACAGACACACTTCTAAAGAAAGTCAAATCCCACTTGTTTTATGCTCAAGCTGTTATGCGGGATCTTATTTTTGTATTGTCAATGTTTACCATGAATTGAACATTTTCTTGCACACAAACCATCTATGAATGGATGACACTATAGACTGAAAAGTTCCTAAAGCTTGATATCCTGATGTGAACATAATTGATATTCACAGGAAACATTCTGACCCTCCAGGTCATGGTACTTCTATGGGCTGTTCCTCGGCTCTATTCTCCTGTGCACAGCTTACCATAATGAAGACTCAAATCAAGATATTTCTGCCTTTATTATGGATATGGTACTAGCTTCCATAAATCATTTTCTGTTCATATTTGGAAACCAACTTATTATAAACATATGAAAAAGGCCAATTGTTGTATTCAAATAAAAGACTTGGGGGCTGGGCATTAACACAGCAGGTTAAGTGCATGTGGCGCAAAGCGCAAGGACCAGCACAAGGATCCCAGTTCCAGCCCCCGGCTCCCCACCTGCAGGGGAGTCGCTTCACAGGCGGTGAAGCAGGTCTGCAGGTGTCTGTCTATCTCTCCCCCTCTCTGTCTTCCCCTCCTCTTTCCATTTCTCTCTGTCCTATCCAACAACGACACCTATAGCAACAATAATGACTACAACAATGGCTTCAAGGTGCAGTGAGTTCATAGTGCAGACACTGAGCCCCAGCAATAACCCTGGAGGCAAAATAATAATAATAATAATATTTAGTAATGAAGAAAGGTATAACATTTGAGAGACTGTGCTTGGTTTATCTGTGGTCTAAATAGATTTTTCTTGTGCAATTTGTTACTTGTGGTCACAAGATGGTAAGACGACAGAGTCGAGCTCCACGCCACACACACCACCCAAGTTCTGTATCCCAGCTTCACAATCTGTATTATATTTTTATTCGGCATCTGACCTTTTCACCCCAAATTCTTTATGTATCCCACTAGAATAGTCAGAGTTACCCTACAAGCATTTTAGCCATGAAGCCCTATTCCATTCCAAATTCCCTACAAGTTATCCTATAAGCATTGTAAGCATAAAGTCATATTTGATATGGAATGGGGGTGTTCCAGTTTCAAACAGGGTAGACTATGTGGTCTAAGGAGAAAGTAGAAGGTATGAAAGCAGGACACAGAATGTCTTGAGTAATTATAAAGATGCATCCAGTCTCTAGTTACTTTTGACAAAGCTGTTTTTGTGATTTATAGCAAGCGCTTGTTTATAAGCCCATTTCTGCACAGACACCGTGAAAGGCATTCATCATTCTGCTTGGCCTTCCTTATTAGATAAATGTCACATAAACATAACCTGAATCTGGAATCTCGCTAGTCTGGCACATAAGCTTTTACCATCGTATTCACTGCCTTCGTTTTTCTGCAGACCTCCAGCAGCCCAGGCGTGTTTGACAGGAGTCCATTTAACCCCTGTGCTTTTGTTTGTCAGGCAGAGGGAGGAAAAAGTATGCCAATCATAGTGTTGGAGGCCATCAAACTATTATTATCAACAACAGGCAGCTCCATATTGATTTGGCTTGAGACATTCTGCACTGCAGTAGTTCCCAGTTAGCAAATACAAAGGAACCAGTATAAAGGTTTTTGTAGCTTATGAAGATATGAATTTTGATAACAAAGTGTCAGGTTGTTTTAATTCAGATAGCACACAGACACAAACAAAAAAAAAATACTCCAATCAAGAGAACCTGATACTAATTGTAATAATTCCAAAGTCTTGAGAAATTCTGCTTTCTGTAGATTTGTTCTTACCATTGAGAAGACTGTGCTCGGGCTTGGGGGACAGCATAATGGTTATGCAAAAGATTTTCATTCCAGGGGCTCCCAGGTGCCAAGTTCAATCCCCAGCTTCAACAAAAGCCACAGCTGAGAAGTGTCCTGGTCATTCTCTTTCATTCTGTGTTTCTCTCATCAAAATAAATTTTTAAAATATGATTATGGCATATAAGTTTTCACTTGTTTTGAAATACTTATTTGTAATCATTTATTGATGTATTGGAATTTACGGGTCTTCAATCTGTCTTTCATTTAATGATTTATAGTTTGTTAATAATAGCAAATGCTTCATGAATCTCTAACTGGGAATGACTGTGGATATAATACAAAGCTGGTAATAAAAAGAAAAATAGTAAATCTTCAGTGTCTGACAAATAGTGAAGGTAAGTACTATATTATAAACTTAAGACTAAATTAATTGCACAGATGACATTGACATATTACTGTGTTGATTATCTTGTCTTTAAAATAGTCTTGGAAACTAAGAAGGTAGAGGGTTGATGTGATTTCTTTAATTCGAGATGTATGGCTGCCTGCATGATTTAAAACATTAAGCCCTGCATCCTTTCTACTACTACTGCTGGAATCCAGAATAAAAGCGTTTCACCTCCAATTTCTTAACCTATTTAAAAATAGAAAAGTCTTGGGAGTCCGGTGGTAATGCAGCGGGTTAAGCGCAAATAGCACCAAGCGCAAGGACTAGAGTAAGGATCCTGGTTCGAGCCCCCGGCTCCCCACCTGCAGGGGAGTCGCTTCACAGGCGGTGAAGCAGATCTGCAGGTGTCTGTCTTTCTCTCCCCCTCTCTGTCTTCCCCTCCTCTCTCCATTTCTCTCTGTCCTAGCCAACAACAATGACAGCAATAACAACAACAATAACTTTCTTCTTCTAGCGTTTGCCCTTCTTCCGTAGCCAGTCAACAGCGTCAGGTTGAGCCTGATGGAAAGTTTCGAGACCTCCTTTGAATCTGGAGAGGTAACTACAACAATGGAACAACAAGGGCAACAAAGGGAAAATAAATAAATAAATATCTTTCAAAAGTAGAAAAGTCTCGAATTCCATGCCCCAGGATAACCCACCAAACTCATTTTCATTCTTTAGTCAGGAGAAGCTGTCCAGCTGTTAACACAGGTGGCCACTCATGGCGAAAATCTGCAAAAATTATAAGCAAATACATGTTTTTTTTTTAAATAAAGACATTTAGATAAGATGATGCCTGAATTTTATGTTTTAGCCACTATAAAACATTTATTTAAGTATTGAGTGGTAGAAATTACATGTGTAAAATATTTGTTTTGGAATTATCATTAATATCATACAGTAGATTATAGTCAATAATATTATAGACTGTGTCAAATGTAACCAACCTTTGACTTCTTCATTAAGAAGACTTAAAAAGTGGTCCGGGAAGTGGCACAGTGGATGAAGCGTTGGATTCTCAAGCATGAGGTCCTGAGTTCAATCCCCGGCAGCACATGTACCAGAGTGATGTCTGGTTCTTTCTCTCTCTCTCTCTCTCTCTCTCCCTCCCTCCTCCTGTCTTCATGAATAAATAAATAAAATCTTAAAAAAAAAAGAAGACTTAAAAATACTCATTTTGAATGTATTTGAAATGAGTCATCGTTGCAATAGAGAATATATTCCTTTGAAGTTTTTTTCAGGGCCGGGTGGCAGTGCACCTGGTTGAGCACACATGATGCAATGTGCAAGGACCCAGGTTTAAGCCCCTGGCCCTCACTTGCAGGGAAAAAGCTTCATGAACGGTGAGGCAGGGCTGCAGATGTCTCTCTTTCTCTTTCTTTCTCTCTATATCCCCTTCCCTCTCGATTTCTGACTGTCTCTATCCAATAAATAAAGGTAGTAAAAAATTTTAAAAGCATAGAATTGAGACTCGCTCATTTCCTTCAGAGTATTCTGGTAGCATACTAAAGTTAGATTGGAGTTACTGGTGTGTGTTTGATTCTAAAATATAGATAACATTTGGAGTTTGCTTTATAATCTGAAATAAGTAAGTTTTTATTTACAACCCAAAATTCAGATGTTAGAAAATATTAAAAAAAAAAATTGTCTTTCCCACCAAAACTCTGCTGCTTGGAACAAAAGCCTCTCTATCTGACCCTGTGATAAAATCTAGGAATGCATGTGATATCTGGTCAACTCCATGACCCGACTTCTGACTACACATAGTTTTGAGAAAAATAAATATTTATGGCTAATATACTGTGATCTTTCAGTGTTGTTTTATTGTGTTTTTTGTTTGTTTTTATAGTTAATAAGATTCACTGGGCACCATCGGAGACTCTTTGAGTCCTCCAACTTAATGTTGAGGGGCTGTCCTTTGCCAAACGCATTCTTATTGGTCAATTGGCGATACAGCATCAGGCAGATGTTATCTGCCTACAAGAAACACATATAGCAGTCGATGAAGCTGCTCGATTCACCATCAGTGGATTCTATTTAATATGCTATAATCTCCATCCTAAACACGGCCAAGCCATCTACGCCAAATCGTGTCTTGTGGACGTTTACCATACGGCCTCTTCTACCTTCTACGACTCCATTACTATTGGAACTATTCAGCTCGTCAATGTATATAAGCCTCCCAGTGCCTCATGGGATAACGAGGTCCTGCCTAGCCCGAATCACCCAGCCGTTTACGTTGGAGACTTTAATAGTCATCACCAAGACTGGGGATATTCCTCCACTCGTGCTGACGGCACTATCTTAGCCGACTGGACTTCAGCGAATGACCTCTCCCTATTATACGATCCCAAACAGCCAGGCTCTTTTCACAGTGCTAGATGGAATAAAGACTCGTCACCCGACCTGTGCTGGATTAGCACAGTCAACTGCCAAGCCTTTCCCGCTACGTGACACGTTCTCAAGATCTTCCTGCACAGTCATCACCACCCAGCTATCATCCACATTGGTCTCCAGCTCCCACTGATTCTGTGCTCGGAGAAACTAAGCTGGAACTTTCGGAAAGCAAACTGGCGTCTGTTCAGTGATCTTACCAACAAATCTATTCCTGCAATTCCAATTAACTCTATCCCCTCTGAAGATTCCTACAGGCGCTTCCGCCAAGCCATCTTCAAAGCAGCTTCCCAAGCCATTCCTCGTGGGAGACGTGCTAACTATACGCCTTGTCTTGATGCTGAATGCGAGCAACTACTAAAGCAGTATGATGAGTCGGGCGACCCAGATGTGGCTGACCATCTCATTGCCTCCCTGGATGCACCACGCCAAGCCCGCTGGCAACAACTCACGGAAAGTCTGAACTTCACCCACTCAAGTAGGAAGGCCTGGAAGCTTCTTCACAGGCTGAGTGCCAGTAGCCAACCCCCTCCCGTCTCCCATCCTCCCGTATCTCCAAACTCAGTGGCCAGTCACCTAACTCAAGTTGGACGTGCTAAGATCTACCCAGTCTGGAAAAGAGAAATTTCCCATGAGTGGTCATCCCACTTCCGGTTATCTTGTCCATCTCCAAAACTCTCTCCCTTTACACTGTCTGAACTGGAAGATGCTTTGAAGAGGGTTAAACCGGGAACGGCTCCTGGCTATGATAACATCACCCCAGAACTCATTCTTAACTTGGGCCCCGCAGCAAAGAAGTGGCTCACTTCATTCCTGTCCCACATCTTGGAATCTGAGTCTATGCCCAAAGTTTGGTGTCGTGCGAAGATTATAGCAGTTTTGAAACCAAAGAAAGACCCAACACTGGCTGCCAGCTATAGACCAATTTCTCTCCTCTCCATGTGTTACAAACTCCTTGAGAGGCTGCTTCTGTCACGTATTTCTCCTCTTACAGAGAAATTCCTATCACCCGCGCAAGCTGGTTTCCGCCCAGGAAGATCTACCTGCGAACAAGCCCTGGCCCTCTCAACTTACATTGAAAATGGATTCCAGAATAATTTAAAGACGGGTGCTATCTTTGTTGATCTCATAGCAGCCTATGACACGGTCTGGCACCGTGGTCTCCTAGTCAAGATCTCAAGAGGCCTGCCTCCATGGGTGGCCAACACTATATCGTTTCTTCTCCAAAACAGAAGATTCCGAGTGCATCTGGGTGACAAGTCTAGCAGATGGAGACTTGTCTCAAGTGGCCTCCCCCAGGGCTCTGTTCTGGCTCCTACGCTATTTAATATTTACATCAATGACCTCCCAGAAACTTCTTCAAGGAAGTTCATCTACGCCGATGACATCTGCTGTGCAACTCAGGCATCCAAGTTCGACATCCTCGAGGAAACACTCACGAAAGACATGTCTCTGATATCTGATTACTGTAAAAAATGGCGACTAATCCCTAGCACTGCAAAAACGGTATCATCTGTTTTCCATTTACACCATCCCTCGGCCTCGCGTGAGCTTAATGTGCAGCTTGGCGATACGAGAATCAGGCATGAAGCCCAGCCAGTCTATCTTGGCGTTACTCTCGATCGCACTCTGTCATTTCACGAACATCTCATAAAAACTGCAGCAAAGGTGGGCGCGAGGAATCACATCATTGCAAGACTGGCCAGCTCCTCATGGGGCGCGAGCGCTTCCACACACTACGATCATCCTCTCTGGCATTATGCTATTCCACTGCAGAATACTGTGCCCCAGTATGGTTCCGTAGCCCCCATGTCCACTTGGTCGATTCCAAATTATATTCCTCCATGAGGATAATTTCTGGAACCATCCATTCCACCCCGGTTCCATGGCTGCCAGTTCTTAGCAACATCGCCCCGCCAGATATTCGTCGGGATGCGGCATCATCTAAGTTCATTTCCCACGTCTATGCTCGACTGGACCTGCCAATATACACGGATATCTTCGCCCACCCTGTCCAACGCTTGACGTCTCGTCACCCAATCTGGTCCCCTACGCCTACACTGAACTTCTCTGTTCCACACTCTTGGAAACAGAGCTGGCAGTCAGCTGAGGTCAAGAACAAACACCTCATCACAGACCCCTGCGAGCGTCAACCCGGCTTTGACCTACCACGTTATGATCGGGCCCTCCTCAATCGCTATCGAACAGGCCATGGCCGGTGCGCCACTATGTTCCATCGCTGGGGAGCCAGAGACGACCCGAACTACCCCTGCGGCTCCAGACAGACTATGACCCACATAGTCAACGACTGCCACCTCTCCAGATTCAAAGGAGGTCTCGAAACTTGACATCAGGCTCAACCTGACGCTGTTGACTGGCTACGGAAGAAGGGCAAAAGCTAGAAGAAGAATCAGAGACTACATGAGAGTCTGATAGTCATTTATATGATTAAAGATTACATGTTAAAGTGCTGGTCTAGCTTAGCGGGCGGGAGACAGATGACCAGGGACTCATGGCTGAGCTGGGAAGCAGTATCTCGTTTATTCATCAGATACATCACCTTTTATGCATCTCTTCACAGGAAGTGGCATGGGAAAAGAAATGACTAGGAGAGGGGGGCGGAGCAAAAGAAGAGTGCAAACAGAACATAGAAAGCTTCCATCTAACCAGTGGGGTTTACACCAATACCCTGCAGGCAGGGCGGGACCCAGGTAAAACAGTGGTTATGTGAATAGACCACATCATAAGTAATACAAGCGAACCTAATGTGATGATCAAAACAGAAGGTCTTTTAAGCAGAATTTAGGAGCATACCAACACTAAAGTAAATAAATAAACATTAAAATAGACCTCTTATTTCACATATGAAAAAGCTAAGACTGAAGAAATTATAAACAGATACCTCAATGAGCTACCTACATCTCTATTAGTTAATAAATAGTTTTATTTAAATTAATAAATAACAATAGAATCTGTTTCCCTGCTAAAATATAGTAGTTTTTTTATTGCATGTAATGAAGAAAAAATATCTGAGCACAAATAAAATGTTGAAATTGTTAACATTGCCTAAGCAATATCACATATTAATTTCTATGCCAAGTGATTTGTTTTACTTTGATTTGATGTGATTTTTTTTTCAGATAGATTCAGGAAAACAGAGTGAGAAAAAGATTGAAAGAGACCACAGAGGATGGCTCCTTCAGTGTGGTGGGGGCCAGGCTGGAGCCCAGCTCCACACAGAAGCAGCACGTCCAAGAGAAGTATTTTGTTGTCTTAAATTGTTTGATTTAATGCAGTGTGTATGGATTATATTAACTTGACGTTATCTTAAGGAAGAAAAAAGATTTAACAAAATGAAATAGAGTTCATTTGGAATGACCTAACATATTGATCAAAAAATATATCTCATAGTTTTAAGTTTATTCCTGAAAATTAGGAGATTTTAATAGCTTTCCAGAAAGAAAGAATAAAATGTAATGGAACATATATTCCAGTCTTAGACACAAAGCGTAAATCTCAAAGAGAATTCCAGAGCTAAAGCCGGTCACCGCCTTATTACATAAGCAAAAGTAATTGAAGACACAATCGCGCCTGTTTCAACACTTTAAAGGATTTATGTTGGCAATTTCTAGAGAACCACCACACACTTTTATTGGATTTTTAAATTAAAAGTATCCAAAGTAGGACAGACTTGTGGGCTCTAAAGCTTAAACCTACTGAGACTTGATCTCATTTTAATTATGTCTTATTTGACTTCATAAAAAAAGTTGCTTTGGCTCAACTGCACTTGGAAATGTCGGAATTATTCGTTCAGGCTTTACAACTGCTGTGACTCATGTGACTGACTCATGTGCTTTATCTTGCAGGGGGAAAACATATGGACCCTCATGTTTAGACACACTGTGTATGGAAAGTGAAACTTTGTATCATTTCAAGATTATCTAGAATTAGAAGGATTCTTCAAAGAACCACATTATGTTTAAACACTTTAATGGAGATTATGTAAATAAAGCAAGAATATTCCTCTCCACTTAACCCTACTTGAAAGAAAAAACAGCACTATAGCATAAATTTGATGGAATCCAACCAATCTTCCAAATCCTTGACTTCCTTTTATTTCAAATTATTCATTACTGGGTAGAGCCAGAGAGAAATTGAGAGGGGAGGGACAGCTACAGAAAGAAAGAAGCAGGGAACCATCTCCAGCTCTGTTTTACCCCTCATGAAGCTTCTCCCTGCGAGTGGGGTCCGGGGGTTTGAACCTGGTCTCTGCACACTGTAATGCGAGCACTTAAGCAGGTGCACCACCACCTGGCCTCAATTCTCAACTTTCTCAAGTATATTTGCCAAGTGGTTTGCAAGTCTATATGGATGCTTCTCCGATTAAAAACAATCTGTCATTGTTCAAGGCAGACAATTTCTTCTTTAAGCAACTGTGGTGGAGTAATTTAAGAAACTACAGAAAAAATAAAATGTGACTACTTTTTCTTTAACAACTGCAAAGGTGAACTCACTATTAAGGTACTAACTTTGAGACTTTTATTATTATTATTTTTTTATTTATAGAAAGGAAATACTGACAAAACCATAGGATAAGAGGGGTACAACTCCACACAATTCCCACCACCAGAACTCCATATCCCATCCCCTCCCCTGACAGCTTTCCCATTCTCTATCCCTCTGGGAGCATGGACCCAGGGTCACTGTGGGATGCAGAAGGTGGAAGGTCTGGCTTCTGTCATTGCTTCCCCGCTGAACATGGGTGTTGACAGGTGGATCCACACTCCCAGCCTGTGTCTCTCTTTCCCTAGTGGGGCAGGGCTCTGGGGAAGCAGAGCTCCAGGACACATTGGTGGGGTCGTCTGTCCAGGGAAGTCTGGTCGGCATCATGCTGGCATCTGGAACCTGGTGGCTGAAAACAGAGTTAGCATATAAAGCCAAACAAATTGTTGACTAATCATGAACTTCAAGGCTGGAATAGTGCAGATGAAGAGTTGGGGGTTCTCCATTTTGTAGACAGCTAGTAGCCATATTTTAGTTATATTCCAAAGGGCCTCTGGCTATACTAGTTTTGTCATGTCTAGGTCCACAGAGATCTAAACATTTATGAGGGAAATTTTTCTTTGCTTTTTTTTTTTTTTTTTTTTTTTAACCAGAACACTGCTCAGCTCTCTGGCTTATGGTGGTGAGGGGGAATTAAACCTGGGACTTCTGAGCCTCAGGCATGAGAGTCTCTTTGCATAACCATTATGCTATCTACCACCTGCCCTGAAAGAGAGTTTTCTAAAGATAACTCTCTCATTCCTCACACAGTATCTCCAGTAAAAAAACAAAACAAAGATAAGCAATATCAACCCTCATTTGTTGAAGCAATACTGACTCCAGATGCATTTCTTTCTTTATATGAGTTTAGTGAATGATACAGAGACAAAGAGACAGATCATGACACTGCTCAGCTCTGGCTTATGGTGATGTCTGGGGTTGAACCTGGGACCTCAGAGCCTCAGGCATGAAGCCCTTGTGCACAGCCATTAAGCTGTCTTTCCAGGCAACCAGTACTGTCCCACTGTAAACCACAACAGCTTGATTTCCCATTTGATAATCATGTTGTGACCTTAGTGAATAGATTACGATCTGTACTGTCAATATTGCCCCCAAATTCAGGTAGTGATAGAAAGAAGCAGTCCATACCTTGTAATTATATCACTTTAAGTGTCTGACACATTAAGCATTACGATGCGATGTCTTTGAAACATTAAATATTGAATAGCCTCACAAAGCCTTCTGAATTCTATTTGGATATTTATCTTTAACCACTTTTATAATCATTTTCACTTTTTTAAAACAATTTTTTCATTTTTTTTCTTCAGAAATATTTTCAAGATTTCTGTGCCTGATGATAATTTTTTTATATTTATTTATTCCCTTTTGTTGCCCTTGTTTTATTGTTGTAGTTACTATTGTTATCGTTGTTGTTGGATAGGACAGAGAGAAATGGAGATAAGAGGGGAAGACAGAGAGGGGGAGAGAAAAAGACAGACACCTGAAGACCTGCTTCACCACCTGTGAAGCGACACCCCTGCAGGTGGGGAGCCGGGGGCTCGAACCAAAATCCTTGACATGGCCCATGCACTTTGCGCCACCTGCGTTTAACTCACTGTGCTACCGCCCGCCTCCTGATAATTTTTATTATGTGTTTTCATCTGAATGGAAACTGATTGGGGGAATGTTCAATAAGTTTTCTTCTTTTAGCACTAATATTTAACAATGTTGTCTTGAATCTATTATTTTTGTCAAAAATTGCCATTAATTGTTTATTTGATAGTTACTTTTTAAAAAAGACACTATGAAGACTATCCATTACCAGATTGGAAAGCCAAGAATAAATCAATAACTTTTCAGAATCATATTATATACTAGAATTGAATTATGAGGAATAAAGTCTGAATAAGCAATATTACTGTTATTACTAAATTTGAATCAGCAATCAAAAACATATCAACAAAATTATACCCCAAATTGGATAATTTGTTAATGAATTCTTCTAAACATTTAAATTAGTAATGACCACTAGTTCTTCTCAAAGTCTTCAAAAATATTGGGGAGGAGAGTATACTCCTAACTTAAGTTTATGAAGGTAACCCTGTCATAATAGCAAAGATAGAGTAAAAATAACACTAAAACAGGAAGCACCAATGTCTCTGAAGGTTAAACACTTTCCCTCCAACAGCAGCAGGAGACAAGAGTGCTGACTCATTACTACTCTTCAACATAATATTGGATAATCCTAGACACAACAGTCAGGAAAGGAAAGTAAATTAGGGACTGGGTGGTGGCGTACCTGGTTAAGGGCACACCTGGTTACAATGGAGAAGGAACTGGGTTTGAGCCCCTGGTCCTCACCTGCAGGGAGGGACACATTCACATTTAAATATTATAATGTCATAAAACCTAGTAGCTACTTAACCAAAAAACAAACAAACAAACAAACAAACCATTAACTATGTAAGGAAGTAAGATAAATTGAAAGCTATACAATTTGATGAAAAAAATCTAAAGGCACACTAAATAGAGAGGTACTTTTGATTAGGGATCAAAAGAATTGTTAATATCCATAATCCCTATCAAGGTTCAAATGATATTCTTTACAGACACAGAAGGATAAAACAAACAGACAGCAACAGCAAACAACTTTGGGCATGGTACGTCCTGATTTTGAAATATATGATTAAGCTATATTTAAAGCAGGTGATACTGGTGTATAACCAAACACGGTTTAGAGCAATTTAACTGAACAGAGAGCTCGGAAGGAAACCGTGTGTAAGTTCAACCAGGGAAATCAATATAATACTGAAGAAATGATAATCTCTTTATGAATCAGTATTTCAAAAACACAATGCTAGAAAAAAGCGAACTGGATTCCTGTCTTTCAGCACTGAAAAATGAATTCATAATGAACCTGAATGCGTGAACTGAAGCTACCACCCTTCTTCACCACTTGTGAAGCTTTCCCCTGCAGGTGGGGACCTGGAGCTTGAACCCTGATTTCCTGCTACAAGTTCTAAGATGGTGATTATAGCTTTGGATGTCTGTTTACTTGAGTTTTTCTAGGTATATGCCTTCTATTTTAGCTGTGGGAGACGACAGGCACTTTCCTGAAGCGTTTTAGGTCGATCACCTTGGCATATATGCACATCTGCAACCATAATGCCGGTCCCCCAAAGGTTACACATGGTTACTGGTCAGTTCTATTCCAAGAAGACTGTCAAATTAGTAGAATATTATTAAGACATATGAAGGGAAAGCTGAGCGTTAAGTAACTTCACAAGTAACAGGAGACATCCAAGTAACCACGGACATTTGAAGAGGAAATGACTTGGGACCAGGTGGTGGTGCACCTGGTGAAAGGCACATATACTATAGGGCTCAAGGACCTGGGTTCAAGCCTCTGGCCCCCACCTGTAGGGGGAAAAGCTTCCTGAGTGGTGAAGCAGGGCTGCAGGTGTCTGTCTGTCTCCCTCTCTATCCCCACCTCTTAATTTCTCTATCTTTATGCAATCATAAGTAAAATTTAAAGAAGAGAAAATGAATTAATTAGTCAAAGTATGGTGGCCTGTACACACTTAAGGCAGTGCGAAGTTTAAATAGAAACCAGCAAAGTGCATGGGGAAAATAGTGGATATCCTGTGTTCATCTAACACACAAATATGCAGAAATGCCAGTGCTGGAAACTGGCAGCAGCGCTGGAAGGCGCTTTGTGCACTGTTCCTGGGAGGGTTCATCAGCTCAGACTCTGGAGGACAATTTGGCAACACCGGGAGCCCTCTCGTCTGACAGGATTTGGATCAGTAATCAACCCGTAGGCTGATTGAACAAGTATTTGACATTCCTGCCTTAGCAGTTTCATTTTAGGCAAATTCAAATACTGTGTTTGTTTCTGAACGCTTAGGTTTGAAACATAACTTTACCCAATACAAATTATCTGAATATATCATGCTGATTGAAGTCTAACCCTGCTTCCCTTCTTATAAAAATAGTACTTGGATATGTAAGCTATACTGTTTGCTTTCACATATATAAACATGTCTGGGAAGGATTTTTAGAGAAAGCTTGAGACAATTTTCAAATTCTTGTTTTATATTTATAGATGCCTTACATATCATTAGTGTCTCAAAAATCCCCTACTGATGATCTAATAAGCTTCCGAATATTCAAATATTCTCATAGATACATTTTTTTTCACAATTATTTTGCCAGGTTTGTCAAAAGGACAGAGAAAAAAATAGAGGGAAGGGGAGACAGAAAGAGAGACATCTTCAGACTTACTTCACCACCAGTGAAGCTTTCCCTCTGCAGGTGGGGACCAGGGACTTGAACCTGGGTCCTTGCACACCTTAAGCAAAGGCACCATCACCTGGCCCCTCCCCCTCTTCCCTCTCGATTTCCATCTCTACCCAATATAAATCATTAAAAACCAAACAAAACAAAAAAGAAAAAAGAAACTAGCTGTAGTACTTTTTCTGAAAAAACAAAAGAGAATAAATGGTTTAACTATGCTAGTTACTTTAGTATAAAAATTTTAAAACGTTCACGTGTTAAGATAACTAAACTGCTCTCAGTCAAATTTCAGAATCCCTTGGATGTTAAATCGCACCACGAGGTGTGGGGCTACGTGTGAGCCTGATAGAGCTTAGGGAGAACTCCCCCCCACCCTTGGATGGAGGTCTGAGAAGGTACCCTCTTGTGAGTCTCTCTCAATGGAGGTGAGCAAAGGGGAGAAACTCAGACTTAGTTCTTTTCTTCTTGACCCTCAGACCCACAAAACCTCACTGCCTCTCTTCATTACTGCAGGCCACATGGCCGCCTACTTTAAGATTCATTTACTTAAAGTTCACCTCACCTTCTGATCATAGAGGAGGACACACCTTCTCACACACTCCTAGCAGTGCCCTTTGATGTCCTCAATTTGCATCAAACCTTGCTTATCTTCTCTCTATCTTGCCTTAACTGGTTCAACCCCTCTGCTCCCCTCAGACGCCTTTGGGTAATTAAATGCCTGCATCTGGAGACTAATTGTCTTGACCTTTATGTATCTGCATCAATTCTTGTCATACCAGCCCCCTACCACAGGGGCAAGCCTACCCTTAAGAAACCTGTAATTTCTGACATATGTGAATAATGTTCCTTGTTTGGTTTTCTATTTAAACTTTTGCCCACCTGCTAATAAACGAGATCTGAGCACACTGCAGTCTCCCCGGTGTCTTTACTTCGTGTCGTCCCTTGCTCAGTGCAAAAGAACTGGTCCATTACCTTCCTCCTGGAGATCACCTCTCCAGAAAGCCAACAACGAGGATTTAGTCAGGGGCCTGGAGCTACCTTAACTGGTAGAGCGCACAGCTGCCAGGGGGTATGTCCAGCTACCCCTGGTCACCTCACACTGGCACCATGGTCAAGGATAGCTTCTCTAGTGAAGGAACAGTGCAATGGATTTTCTCTTCCTCTCTCTACCTCTCTTTCTCTTGCTCACTCACCCACTATCTGGAAAAAACAAGAAAAAAAATGAATAGAGTTCACATGGAGTAGTGGAACCATGGCAGCTTAAGAACATTTACTCAGCGCAAGTCAGATGTGAGACAGATATGGTTTTTATGAAGTCGATTTGAAGGTAAGAACGATGGAAACAAAACTTATACAGGAAGAAGCTTAAAAGATATCAGAGCATTGCATGGTGGGAGTGGGGGTTGTGTACATTTTAACATTCTAAAGTCAGTAAATAACATTCTGAAGCAACTGGAAGTCTGGAATACTGCCAGGGTATTTACTGTTATAAAATGTTGACTTCTGGGATGTCTCAATAGCATTGCAGCAGTGGCTGGGCTCATGGAGTCTTTTTACTGGCTTTGCTGTATTGCACCAAAGTCAGGGACTAGGGGAGAGGGACCTGGAACATGAATGTGGAGGAGGCCCTAGGTGGGGGTAGAGTGTGATGTGGAAAACTGAGAAATGTTACACATGGACCAACGACCGTATTTTACTGTCGACTGATTGTAAGCCATGAATCCCCCCAAAAAAGGAAAAAAAGGTTTTATTGCTGAAGAATTTCATTTTAGATTTCACATATAAATAATAGCATAGGGTATATTTAACTTATTTTGTCTGATAAGTTTCATTTAGTATTATGTTAAAATGTCTTTCACATTTATTTCACCGGTTCTGTTAATATGAATAAAATCATTTAGTTATAAACATATATAACTAGGGCAATTAATTTGGGGACAGATGTGACAGTGGAGTTCCTGGCTATACAAGAAGACGTGCAGAGTCACAGACAACCAGCATCAGAAGCCTGAGTCAGCCCTTGAGGATGACTCAATGGCCCCACCTAAATGGGGAGAGCTTCACAAGCTGCGGAGAGAGGGCATCAGGTGTCTATATCACCATGCTTAGAGGTTATTACACTAACTTAGTAAAGCAGATTTTTTTTTAACCAGAGCAAGGCTCACCTCTGGCTTATGGTGGTGCAGGGGATTGAACCTGGGACTTTGGAGCCTTAGGCATAAGAGTCTCTTTGCATCACCATTATGCTGTCTACCCTCTGCCCTGTAAAGCAGTAGATCTATAAGTTTACAGAAACTTATGCAGATATAAAATAAATGAGGGCATTAATAGCTAATTCAATTTACCTTCATTTTGGGATATAATGAAGCTATATCAGAACCAGTATTGTGTTCATGATGTGTGTGTGTGTGTGTGTGACTGTGACTTTGTGCTTTTCTTATTCATATTATGTCTGTGTTTATAACACTGTATTCTTGTTGTCAGGATGATAAGCACATTTAGGACTTGTCTGAAATGTTCAGTAACAAGAAAAAATGTAGAAAAATACATACTTGCTATTTTACTTTTCTGCCAAATTAACTTTTTGTCTTTCTTAAATTTCAAAAGAATCAACAGTTATTCAGAAGTTCCAATACTGGGACTTGTATTTTGGACCCACAAAGCATTAAAGGCAAGAACAGATCAGATAATCATCAGGAAAACATTTGGCTTCTGAAGATGTGCCAAGGAACTAACCAAGTGGCACTGCTGGCATGCACCCTCCTAAGTGGATTCATACTTGCTCTGTGAAGCACAACAAAAATGAGTCCATTAGTCCACAGATAATTACATTAAACAAGCTCGCCCAGACAGGGATATCAAGTAGCATGCCAACTTCTTATTTTACAAAAAGAAATATTGCCACCAATTAACTGGAATAATAAAGCCAGCTTGACTTATTCTAAGTAGAGATTCCTGAGAGGTCAAGTTACATCAGAAAATTAATTAGTAATAAAAAACACAAACACTTCCTACACCCAGACTATTGCACTTGTGGCCTTAGAAGTGGAAATGTTCTCCGTCAGATGCCTTGATGCTCGGCTTTCTCAAGTCCCGTAGTTATGCACACAGGACCATGGCATTGAATGTGGATGTCCTAAATTGAAGCGATCTGCTGGTACTATTTTGAGTCACACATCACTTGAATAACTTGTTATAACTGTGCCTTAAAATAGCACCTAATGCATCTTAGCTGATAAACACACAATAAATACAACTGTCTTGTTTTAGGCACTTCCGATTCTCTTACTAGCACGTCATGGCGTTTGTGGCTTAAGTAAAACCATTTGTTTCTCAGTGTTCTGGAAGTTGGAAGCTCAAGATCCAGAAACAAAGCTGGTTACTACCTGCTCCTCTGGACTTTCTGTGCAGTTTCTGCGTGTCTTTGTTTCTTTTTTAGAAAATATTTTTATTGTCTCTATTTATTGGATAAAGAAATTGAGAGGGAAGGGGATGATAGAAAAGAAGAGAGACAGACACCTGGACACCTGCAGCCCTGCGTCACCACTTGTGAAGCTTCCCCCTGCAGGCGGGAACTTGAACCTGGGTCCTTGCATGTTGTACCATGTGCATGCAACCATGTGCGCTACCAGCCAGCCCCCTATTTATTTATTTATTTATTTATTTGAACCTAGAACTTGTTCTCATGCAATGTCCCCACTCTAGGCCACCTTTCGTTAAGACGTGAAGACAAAGAAACAGATTGGGGGAAAGGAGACCAAAACACCAGAGCACTGCAATCCCTCCTAGGGACTCTCAGGTTTGGAACCCAGATTCTAAGCAAGGCACAGCATGCACCCTACCTGAGAACTATTTCTTTTAAAAACAAACTTTTAAAAAATTATCTTCATTTATTGGGAAGAGACAGCCAGATTGAGAGGGAAGGGCGATGGTAGAGAGGGAGAGAGACAGAGGACATAGTATTCAAAATATTTTTTAAATGTTGGAATTATTTATCTTAATGACTCCATCTGGCTTAATATGAAGTATAATGGCAACATCTGTAGAGAACATCTTAGGAAGTGAATATTTCAGGCTGTGTTCCAGCTGCCCTGTGGACATCATGCACGGCACACGGCCTGATACAAAGACCTGCAAAATGTAGACCGTCCCGCGGCTGCTCTGACTCACACAGTTCCCTTTTTCTTTCCCTTTTTTGTGACTTAAAGACAAGTCTATTTGATCTGATAGGACAGAGAGAAACTGAGAGGGGAGGCAGAGAGAGAAAGCTAGACACCTGCAGACTTGCACACCACCTCCACACTGGAGGAGCAGGGGCTCAGACTCAGGTCCCTGTGCTTGGTGACATGGTGTCTCAACGTCAAGGCTGTGCACCCATGCCCACCCCTGCTGGTCCTTTTTAAACACGAATATATGTGAGTGTGTGTTTTAAGTATTATTTTTATTGCAACTAGGGTTATTGCTGAGGCCCTGGTGTTTTTTTTTTCCTTAGTGATTTTTTAAAAATGTTTTTGTGGGGGTCAGGTGGTAGTGCAGCAGGTTAAGCGCACATGGTGCAAAGCACAAGGACCGGCATAAGGATCCCGATTCAAGCCCCCGGCTCCCCACCTGCAGGGGAGTCACTTCACAGGCGGTGAAGCAGGTCTGCAGGTGTCTGTCTCTCTCTCCCCCTCTGTCTGACCCTCCCTCCTCTCTCCATTTCTCTCTGTCCTACCCACCAATGAAGGACATCAACAGTAACAATAATAACTACAACAAAGCCACAACAACAAGGGCAACAAAAGGAGGAAAAAGGCCTTCAGGAGCAGTGGATTCATGGTGCAGGCACTGAGCCCAGCAATAACCCTGGAGGCAAAAAAAAAAAGTTTTTGTTTTTTCATTTCTTTTTTTTTTTTGAGAGAATGAGAGACATTGAGAGAGGAGGAGAGACAGAGAGTGAGAGGTAGAGAGAGACACGCTGCACTGCTTCACTAAACTTGAAGCTGGCCCTACAGCGGGGGGGGGGGGGGAGGGACTCGGACAGGCTGCCATGTGCTGTCAAGTTCCCGGCAGTGCAGCCCCTGACAAGAACACTTAACTAGTGATGTAGCCATTTCAACATTTCTGGAGTTATATACAAAAAAAAAATTTTTTTTTTAAATATGCCATATGTCAAAGGGAATAAAAAGTTCTGGAATGAAATTATATCTTACAGTGGATAAGAAACACTTGGCAATCCGTTCCACCCCACACCGCTAATAAGTGATATGCTCTCTATGACACAGACCTCTCTTGAGAAAGGGCCAATAAGGGAGAATGACTTTACTGGTGAGCTCTGTCACCTTGGCATCAGTTCACGCTTGACTTTTCTTTTCTATCTGAGAGCAATTTATGCTGTGGACACAGCACGTTACTGCACAGGGCACTGTTCCCCTAACCTGACAATGAGCAGAGACTTGCCCTCAAGAGGAAAGTCCCAGCCATGTAGCTGCCAGATGTCAGGTGCACTGCTGTTCAGCTATGGGAACCACTGTATTTCCACATATTGAATAAGAAATCACTTGTAGAAAGCAAAAAGTCTTGAGTGGAAATTAATTTCCTGCTCTTTAAGTTTATTTTTATAATTGATACTAGGCATTTCAATAGGAAAAGGAAGAAGTTTATTAATACCAGCATTTTAAATTTAATTATACTAAAATCTATTGGAGTTTTATTGCATATTCAATGCTTTTGTTTTCATCATTAAACATAATATCCTACATGTAAAATGAGAGGTATAAATGGTCATTTTTATTTAACTTCTGTAGCATTTGTTTCTATGGAAACAAAAATGATTGAAAATAGCTAAGCTTTTGAGTTCTACAAATAGCAGACAGAAAGTTCTTTTGTGAAGACAATCAGAAACTAAGAATCCAGAAAGTCTAAACTGACTTTTACTACATCATACACTTTACCCTTTATCATCAGAGGTATAAGTTTGCAGAATTAGGTCACTTATTTTTTCACAAAAAGTTTTCAATTCACAGATTAAGTCTGTTCAAATATAATCACAGGAACATGGGTCTTTCTGTAAGGTTAAAAACATAAAATATTACTTTGGACATGCTGGATTAATAAGATGGATTTTCTACTTGGTATTCACAAGCATAGTGGAGGCATTACCAAACTGAGAAGCAACAGGAGCATTATATGTAACTGGAGTTACTTAATGTGTTGGAAAATAATTAAAGATGATAGATACATTGTCTTTCATTCTAGGGGATAAGCAATGCAGATGCTATGTTAGACTCTGGGGCCCAGCATTGACAAGTGACTCTCTCCCTGCCTCTGAAATTCTTCTACTACCTGACTGCTTCTAGATGTTTTACATAAAGTGAGAAAGGCAGATTTCCTGTGTCAGCCCACAGTATACCCTTGGCCCAGATGAGATGTGATTTTGCAGTAATTAAACGTTAGGAGTTGGGTGGTAGCGCAGCAGGTTAAGCACAGGTGGCACTAAGCACAAGGATCGGCGTAAGGATCCCGGTTCGAGACCCCGGCTCCCCACCTGCAGGGGAGTCGCTTCACAGGCGGTGAAGCAGGTCTGTAGGTGTCTGTCTTTCTCTCCCCCTCTCTGTCTCCCACTCCTCTCTCCATTTCTCTCTGTCCTATCCAACAGCGATGACATCATCAACAACAATAACTACAATAACAAGGGCAGACAAGAGGGAAAATAAATAAATTTAAAAAGTTAAAAAAATAATAAGACGTTGTGACCTGAAACATAGATTCAGTATTGATTTTATTGCAGAATGACATTACCATACAAAATATTTGAAATGAATTTGTGTTGCACTGTTAGCATGCTACACAATCTGTTTCAACATTTGTATATCATTTCTAAGTCAAAGACACAGTCTCTTCCCATGAAACGATACAGATCAAGTGGACTCTCAGAAGGACTGGAAGATTCTTACAGAATTTTAACACTTTAATTTAATTTACTAATTTTGATAGGGTAGAGGTCAATTGAGAGATGAGGAAGCAGTACAGAAGGAAAGAGGCAGAGAGACACCTGCAGCCCAGCTCCACCACTCTGAAACTTTCCTTCAGCACGGATGGACCAGGGACTTGAACCTGGGTAGTTGTACATAGTAATGTAATGCCTGTTCTCATCCAGGTGTTCCATAGTTCAGTCCAATATAGTTGTTTTTTTTTTTAATTTCCTTTTTTCCCCCATAAACAGAAAGTTTTATATTTTTCATCAGAGGGGTATTTTTCTTTTTTCTTTTAATTATCTTCGTCTGTTTATTGGATAGAGACATCCAGAAATCAAGAGGGAAGAGGGAGATAGAGAGGGAAAGAGACAGAGAGATACCTGCAGCCCTACTTCACCACTCGTGAAGCTTTCCCCCTGCAGGTGGGGACCAGGGGCTTGAACCTGGGTCCTTGTGCACTGTAATACATGCACTTACCCAGGTGTGCCACCACCCGGCCCCCAGAGGGGTATTCCTGAATATATTAGGAAACTATCAAGGAAGAATGATTCCAACCTTGATTGGTTCATTTTTATACCAGTAAAATTGGTTCAGTAAAACTGACATTATATCCATCTGTATATTCATCATTTTTGTCTATTAGAAGAACTTCTTGATTTTCTGTCAGATATTTTTGTACGAAGGTTCGAGTCACAAAAAGGCTGGAGTTACTAAACAAAGAGAGAGAGAGAGAGAGAGAGAGAGAGAGAGAAAGACTAAACCTCTTTCTTGTCTCCAAAGTAGTGCCTTAGTAGAGGAGGATAATGCTACCCCAATCAGATGATAGTAGCAATTTGAAAGGCGCAAAGTGGAGATAGAGGGAAATATGCCTTGGAAATTGTCCCGGCTTCCTGATGGTTCCAACGCCAGTGCATGTGGTGCAATGCATAGAACGTGAACACCCTCGCTGAAGATGAGGTGTTGAGTGATTTCCACACATTCCTTTTGCTCCCTTCTCTCCTTTGACAGAAACAAAGGCAGGGAGGCAGAGGAGAGAGTGAGAGACCACAGTACAAAGGCTTCCCTTCACCAGGCCGGGGCTGACTTGACACTAAGTCAGCACGTGGCAAAGCAACACACTGTGCATGTGAACTGTTCCACCGCCTCGCCTCTGTTTATGTTTCTGAAGCTGTAACGGTGAGCAAGCAGACGTGCTTTCTGTATTCAGGAAGTTCCTGATGGGAACAGCTGAGCGCTAACACAGTGAAGCAGACATGCGTGATGGCGTGTAGTGGGGAAAGAGGCAGGCAAGCTTTGGAGACTCCAGACTCCACGTCGCTCACCCCTTGTCATTGAAAGCCCCCCTTGTTTTCCCTTCCTTTGGTATTTGTTATACATGCCTGTCCTGTCTGCCTTGCTTCCTTTGTTCAGAGCCAGGAGGCTCGGCTGTGTTGAGGCCCAGATTTTCCTGGGCTACAATGTTCAATCTTTGATACAAGATTTTTGGTGAAAGTCAGAAGTTACCCAATAACTGTGCTCAACAGATTCTCACAGATCACAACCCTGGATTATATACTGAAAATGGAAATCTGTACCTGCCTCAGAGTCTGAGTAACGTACAAAAGTGCACCAAGGCTGGACCAGATATTTCATATGATGTAAGAGGCGTCTGTGTGATGTATGACACTTAGACAGTATCCCGCATAGTTAGACATTAGCCACCTCTATACATGTGCCTGGCATGCTCTGAAGAACACACCCTGGCATTTATCTACGGTTACACACACACCCTTGAAAAGCACTTGGTGATGTTCCGTATTCCTCTGGATGCAATGCATGCTCTGGTCAACAAAGGCTCTACTGGGGGTTGGTCTCTGTCAAACACTCACACACTCGACACTGCCCCAAGTGGGCGCCCTGCCTGTGGACCACTCCAGACTCTTCTTTCACCAGCAAGGGTGTAAGGACTCGTCTTTCTCAGAGGCGGGCAGTAGCACAGCAGGTTGAGCGCACGTGGAGCAAAGCACAAGGAACTGCTCAAAGATCCGGGTTCCAGCCCCAGGCTTCCTACCTGCAGGGTGGCCACTTCACAAGGGGTGAAGCAGATCTGCAGGTGTCTGTCTTTCTCTCCCCTGGCCCCCCGTCTTCCCTTCCTCTCTCCATTTCTGTCTTATCCAACAACAACAATAACAATAATAACAAAAAGGGAAAAATGGCCTCCAGGATCAGTGGATTTGTGGTGTAGGCACAGAGCCCCAGCAATAACCAAAAAAAAAAAAGTAGTGTTTTTCAATCTTGGGTTATGTCAAAACCCAGGATCCTGAGAGGTCAGAAGGTGCATTAGCTGGAAAGCATTCTTTATCCTTTAAATTTTCTTCTATATTATTCATGTCTTACAGGTGGTTTCAGAGACTCCAATGACCCCCCTTTTTCTGAATTCCAAATTAGATTAGGGTTTGAAGATGACAGAAACCACATTTTTACTGTGGCAGTTGGCAATATTTCTGACCGACTAAAAAATAAATAAATAAATAAATAAATGACTGAGCTCTACCTTTTTACCTCTCAGATAAAAATTTTAAAAAACGTTCTTCTCTTTTATCCACATGCTCACAAAGGCTTTTAATCACTTGACATTTTTTTTGCTAGGCATCCAAACAGACTTGAGACGATATCTTATTGTTGTTATAGCTTATATTCCCTTGATGATTGGTGATAAGCTTCTGACAAAATCATGTGTGATTACAAGGCTACAAAAAAAAAAGGAATAATTACGAAGCTGGAGATATTGCAGGTGTGGAAAGATATTTAAGTATTAACATTTAAAAGTGTTTTCTCCGTTTATTGTAGCATGTGTGCTCGACCAGGTATGCCACCACTGGCCCCGTGTTTACTCCATTTATTAAGGCTGCAGCTTCTCATACTTTGTATTATCAAACCTTCTTGCACAAGTCCAAAGAAGCGTGGTTAAAGAACTATGGGAAGCAGGGTTTGAAGGTATATAGGCAGGGGCTAGGCAGGGGCACACTCACACATCACAGGGCACAAGGACCTGGGTTCAGGCAACTGGTCCCTACCTGCAGGGGAGAAGCTTCCTGAGTAATGAAGCAGGGCTGCAGGGGCCTCGTGTCTCTCTCCCTTTGTTTCTCTTCCTCCCCTCTCAATTTATCTGTCTCTATCCGATAATAAATTTTAAAATATAAGAAGATATATAGGCCATAGATTTCATCAATCTGTCTTTTCAGTATTTTTCTTTGAATATAAATTTGTCAGAAAGTACAAACTGCAGGGAGTCAGGTGGTAGCGCAGCGGGTTAAGCGCACGTGGCGTGAAGCTCAAGGACCAGCTTAAGGATCCCGGTTCGAGCCCCCCGGCTCCCCACCTGCAGGGGAGTCGCTTCACAGGTGGTGAAGCAGGTCTGCAGGTGTCTGTCTGTCTCTCCCCCTCTCTGTCTTCCCCTCCTCTCTCCATTTCCTTCTGTCCTATCCAGCAATGACAACATGAATATCAACAACAATCATAACTACAAAAATAAAAAAAAAAAGAAAGTACAAACTGCATCCCCACAAGAATGTTTCATCGGAACAATTGATGGCATACTATAGTTTTAGTTGATAAAAATCAAGGCCTAGTCGGGCGGTGGCGCAGTGGGTTAAGTGCACGTGGCGCAAAGCGCAGGGACCGCGGTAATGACCCCGGTTCGAGTCTCCGGCTCCCCACCTGCAAGGGAGTCGCTTCATGGGCGGTGAAGCAGGTCTGCAGGTGTCTGTCTTTCTCTCCCCCTCTCTGTCTTCCCCTCCTCTCTCCATTTCTCTCTGTCCTATCCAACAACAAAGCAACATCAACAATGGCAATAATAACCGCAACGAGGCTGCAACAACTAGGGCAACAAAAAGGGGGAAAAATGGCCTCCAGGAGCGGTGGATTCATGGTGCAGGCACCGAGCCCAGCAATAACCCTGGAGGGGAAAAAAAAAAAAATCAAGGCCAACTTTTTATACTCATCTTAATGAATCTCATCAACAAAAACTGAATTATTGTTAAGCTGCAAGTGCCATTTTCTTGGAAAACTTTCTAAGAAAGTGTGACCAAAACTACAAGAAGTATAGCTATTGTTTATATTTAACTATACCTTAGATTCAGCACTTTAGAAATGTATTCACTGTTCCTTGCCACAGTGATAATTACAAACTCACAGCATCTATTATTATTATTATTTTTACAAATGTTCTACATACATCAATGAACACATAGATTAGTCTAAATAATTACAAGTGATTCCAGCTTTGCTACAACATTCCTCCGATTCAATATTGTTTTCTAATGTTGTCAATTACTAGTAATCAACAAAAAATTACACTGTATTATAAAATTAAAATGAGAAAATAAAATTAAACATGTTTAAAATTAGACACAGACACAGTGAATTGGCATTGCCTGATAATCACTATTCAAATCCTTACAAATTTTCAATGAGAAATTACATTTTAGGGTCTTGGGGAGAGTCAAAGCAATTTTACAGAAGTGCAAAGGAGAACTATTAACTACTTTGAACAATACTTTAATAGGTATATAAATAGCTTCAAAAGACCTGCTTAACTCCAAAGAGACAACCATTGAGCTACTCAGTGACTGTGAGGATAACATGAGCTCAAAGCAGACAAGGAGGTGCATTGTGTTATAAAATTAAAACCCTGGGGGAGTCGGGCGGTGGCACAGCAGGTTAAGCTCCTATGGCACAAATCACAAGGACCGGCGTAAGGATCCCAGTTCCAGCCCCCGGCTCCCCACCTGTAGGGCAGTCGCTTCACAGGCGGTGAAGCAGGTCTGCAGGTGTCTATCTTTCTCTCCCCCTCTCTGTCTTCCCCTCCTCTCCCCATGTCTCTCTGTCCTATCCAACAACAATGACAAAAAATAACAATAACATTAACTACAACAAAGGCAACAAAAGAAAATAAATAAATGAATACTTTCTTTAAAAAAATAAAAACCAGTGTTCTCTGGAAGAAGTCCTCTTTTCTATAAAAAAATGCCTCAGATACAAGATACTTTGATATTGACACAACAGAGAATTCATGTTGATATTAACAGGAAAAATTTACCTTAACATGGGAAATCATTATCTGTGCTTCTTTTTCCTGTATTAATAAGAGTATGTAACATACTAAGATAAGTGTGACATTTCTTAAATATGACGCATTTATATTATCAGCACATTATTCTGTTTGCTTCAGAAGTTGTTTTCATTTGGTAATTATTCTGTGAACTGCTTTTCTTTTAATAATGCATGTGAGAATATAGACCAGAATCTAAACACTTGGTTCCTAGCTGTGTTAACGCTGAGAACATGCAAAATGTTTACGTGCACACCTATGCTTCAAATATCTCCTACTATACAAAAAGGGTATGCTAAGAATATACAGCTCAAAGGCTGTCATAATAATCCACAGAAAAAGGGGTCAGGAGGTAGCGCAGGTCTGCAGGTGTCTCTCTTTTTCTCTCCCTTTCTGTTTTCCCTCCTCTCTCGATTTCTCTCTGTCCTATTCAACAACAACAGCAATGATAATAATAATAATCATGACAACAACAAGGGTAACAAGAAGGGCAACGAAACGGGCCAAACAGCCTCCAGGAGCAGAGGGTTCATAGTGCAGGCACTGAGCCCCGTGATAACCTGGAGGCCAATCAATCAATCGATCAATCAAGGAAAATTGATACAACTTATTTAGAATAATATCACATAATCAAAACCCAATGGAAATGGCCTCCAAGAGCAGAGGACTCGTAGTGCAGGTACCGAGCCCGGCGATAACCCTGGAGGCCAATCAGTCAATCAGTCAATCAATCAATAAATCAGTCAAGGAAAATTGATACGACTTATTTAGAATAAGATCACATAGTCAAAACCCAATGGAAACACCTGCTTCAAACTTGTGAAACTTTCCCCCTGCAGCTGCCGGCCAGGGCCTTGGATCCGGGTCCTTGAACACCGGGATGCGAGCGCTTAACCAGGTCCGCCGCTGCCGGCCTCCTCGACTTACATTCCTTATTTCTAGGCTTGTTTCTGGTATCCTTTTAAAATATTTAGCATTTATTTACAGTACTAAGAGAATAACAGAGTATTTCCCCTCTCTCTCTCTCTCTCTCTCTCTCTCTCTCTCTCTCTCTCTCCCTCCCTCCACAAAGGTTTCTGTGCCATCCATATCAAATGGAAGCCATCACCTGTTCTCATGTCTACTGATCACCCTGTGATAATCATGTTTCACAGTATCTAAGAATTTTTTTGCTATTTGAGCTAATGTGTATAGGAATGGAACCTGTCAGTTACCCTTCACTCCTACATCTATCTAATTTAACATGATCATCTGCAGTCCAATCTGTTTGCTTCCTAACGACAAGATGACATTACTTTTCAGTGGCTGAGTAGTATTCCGTTGACTCATAGCCCATAACTTCTTTACTAAGAATTATTTCACAACCTGTAAATCATGCAGTTGTGAACTGTGATGAGTAGTGTTCCAACGTGGGAAAGGCTATCTTGTTTTTCATTTCCCTTTTTAATTTTCTCAATTTACTGTCGACCTATTTATATTATTCTTCAAGATCCTCACAGAAGATCTTGCTACCACAAATTCTATATTTGAAGTAGAAATCTTATATATGTTTTTCTTATTTCATGAAGGACTTAAAACTGTGGTGCAAAAAAATTAAAATGAAAAAATGTAATTTAAAAAATATGAAACTGAGTAACAAAATTCAAACATGAACACAATCAGCTATAGCAGAATAAGTCATCATTTACTGTATTCCTGGATATTTTTGATGTTTCCCTCTGTGTCTTAACTATCTCCAGTATCATCTCCAGCCGTCCTTCAGATGACAGTTCAGGGTGACTATCTGTGGCACAGACTGAAGGTGTGAGACACAACTCTGCAGGCTATAAAGTATAACATTTTCCTTTGGGAAACTGGCATTTATGATCAGAGGAAAGTAAGTCTCCTGCTTTATAGAAAAATAGATTTTTCACATCCTAATTTCCAAGTACATACTTTATTGTGCCCTGTTTTGGACAGAATGTTAGGTGATATCCTCAGTCTACAAGCTAATGGGTACAGTAAGATATTTTTGATGACTATATTTTTATCATCCTCTGAAATAGAAATCAAGAGACGGTATTGAAATGAAATGCAATGCTGTAAAATATATTTTGGAAGTGTAATATTGTTGTCTGAAAGGCTATAGTGGTAGATGTAGTAGGAAGCTCTCCTATGGTACGACACGTGTACTGACAGATTGCTACAGAAGTTATTTTCTGACTCATCCCCACTGATTGGAACATCATCGTAATAAATCCCGTTGGTTCTATTTTCAGCACCTGAGATTTTGGGAAAAGCATTTATCCATTTGTCCTTTGATCATACATATCCAGATTTCCTGGTTGATTAAGCCTGCTGCCCAGGATAATTGGCAGTCAAGCTCCTTTTCTTCCTCACAAACGCCTAGGTTTAAATGCTACGTCATCATTTCACTGTATTCTTGGAATTTTGATGTTTCCCTCTGTGTCTTAACTATCTCCAGTATCAGCTGCAGCTCTGTGGTGCACACAAATATCTTCCTTCGGACTCAATTTGTTTTTAGAGGAGCAAAAAGCATGCCACTTTCCAAAAGGAGAATATTTTGAATGCAGCCTTAGGAAACTTAATGTTGGAACTGGAGTCATAAATACAGATCAGACCTCTCCTTCTCCCATCAGGACCCATTTCTGTTCACATGTGCTCGGTGTCTAGTGAAATTCCGCCATGCTACAGAGAGCTGAGGCTTTGCTGCCTAACCAGCAGCAGTCAGCTGTCTTCCTTTCTCTGAGACAAGAACATTTCCTGTCGAAGTCATCAGTGAAGACGAGAAATTGGCCCTAAAAGCCTTTACCTTGTCTCCCCCTTCTTTGGAAAGCTTCCTGGCTGATGCTTCTTTTCTCAGTCTCGAAATTGTCTGTGTTAACCGAGCTTTGTCAATAATGACGTCTGTGGTTACAGAATAAAGTCAGTCAAGTTTCTGGGTCTCTCCTGTCAGTATAAAGTTATCAAAGAATGCACACTTATTTGGACCTTGTCAATCTGCTCCATGTTTGTTTGATTACTCACCAGCTCTCTGAAGAGTTCAGAAACTTCCCCGATGTGTTACTTCTACTCCGACACTCTCACACTGGACTTTGTCAGTATCCCCAGGATAATGTCATCGTAAACCAAGGGTTTCCAGCATGTGGTGTGTGTAGCTGACAGGGTTCACATTCTGTCTAGACCACCCATCAGCCCTGATCTTACAGTAGTTGTCTTCCTGTGACTTGGCTAAGTTTATTCAATTATAAGATGAAAAGGGTCCACCTGGCTGAGTGCACACACAACAGGGCACAAGGATGGGAGTTCAAGCCCCTGGTTCCCACCTTCAGGGGGAAAGCTTCACAAGTGGAGAAGCGATATTGCAGGTGCCTCTCTCCTCTCTCTCTCTCTACCCCCTGCCCCACACTCTTGATTTCTCTATCTCTATCCAAAATGAACACATAGATTTATTTTTTCATGAAAAGAGCAATAGTATCTATGGTTGTGAAAATGAATATAGTCAGATGTGGAGAATATTGGGAAGCTGGAAATTGGTACAACAACTCTGTTATCACAATGGCTGTCTATAACTTTCTCTTTTTGTGCAACTAGTTGGAATCAATTCTCAGGGTTTGGATCTGTTAAACATTTTCGAGCTTATAGACCTTATTTCCATGGACCTATCACATCATGTCCTGAACTGGAAGTTTATACTAGCTGTTCTTTAAAGCTTAGAGAATTGGAATTTTTTTTTTAATATTTATTTATTTATTCCCCTTTGTTGCCCTTGTTTTATTGTTGTAGTTATTGTTATCTTTGTTGGATAGGACAGAGAGAAATGGAGAGAGGAGGGGAAGACAGAGAGGGAGAGAGAAAGACACCTGCAGACCTGCTTCACTGCCTGTGAAGCGACTCCCCTGCAGGTGGGAAGCCGGGGGGCTTGAACTAGGATCCTTATGCTGGTCCTTGCGCTTTGTGCCACATGAGAATTGGAAGTTTTAATGGCATTGTATTTATTTTAATTAGGAAATTCCAACAGGGAAGCAAAAAAACACTCGAGAGTGGAAAAAAGAAAAAAAAAACCCTAAACTAATTATATTATAGAAGATTTATTTTCCTGCTCATCAGACTCATAAGAAATTTATACCTTTGGAGAAAAAATTGGAAGTTGAAAGCTAAGGATCTGCTCTAAGGATTATTCCTGACCCAGCAATAGGGGTGCTAAGACTAGCAAAATATAGCCCCGTTTCATCAGGTAGGGAGGCTGAAGCTATTGCATTGTATGCTACAAGCCATGTCTCTCACGGTTCCTAAACAAAGCTATCGACTGCTTCCTGTGAAGAAAGGTGTCTGCAGAGCCCTGCCTCACTGTCTGTGGTCGTGCCTGTGCTAGTGCTTGCTGCTGATTAATCAGGCCACTATTATTTGTGAAGTGTGTTTCAGAAAAAATAAAGATCACACGCAACACATATTTGAATCAAAACTGATTGTGAAAAGGTGATCATTTGGCAAGAGAGAACATGCATTTTGCTGACAGACAACAGAAGTATTTGATTAGGAATAAAATCGGGGAGGTGGTGTAGTGAGTAAAGTATTAGTCTCTCAAGTTTGGGGCCCCTGGTTTGATCTCAGGAATTTCATGTAACAAAATGATGCTCTGGTTCTCCCTGCCTCTCATAAATCAATGAATCATGGGCTAGGCTGCGGTGCACATGATTAATTGCTCACATTATGGTAGGAAAGGACCTGGGTTCAAGCCCCCAGTCCCCACCTGCAGGGGGAAAAGCTTCATGAGTGGTGAAGTAAGGCTACAGGTGTTTCGCTCTCTGTGTCTTTCCTTATCTCCCCCTTTTCTCAATTTTTCTCTGTCTCTATACAGTAAGTAAATAAACAAGTAAATGAAAATTTTAAAATAAACAAATCAGTTTATTTTAATAATGAATGTCAGAAAGTCACATAGACAAAAGCCTCCAAAATTAATGAGTTCAGTGTCTGGATAATGAACAGTGTACACGTTTGCTTGAATACACTGAGGAAGTCACTTGGTGCGTCTGCCCTAGCGGTAAATGTCTGAAGTGCAAGCAGCCAGCTCTTGGGTCAATCACTCAAGGGACAAGTACCCGCAAGAGGCACCTGCAAGAAGGCCAGATGGACGGAGTTGTAAGTCAGTTGAGTACAAAAAGCAGCTGGTGTGCACGTTACTAGACACCGAATGAGGGGATGTTTGAGCTCTCTTGAAGAGCTACCAGAATCCCCAACTCCTTCCCTACCAGCAAGGGTACATATTCAAGAAGCCGGCTGATGCTTGGGTTGACCTTACCACTGAAAGGAGGAAATGAACTTAATTTCTTTATATATTTATTTTCCCTTTTGTTGCCCTTGTAGTTCTTCATTGTTGTTGTAGTTATTGTTGTTGTAATTGATGTCGCTGTTAGACAGGACAGAGAGAAATGGAGAGAGGAGGGGAAAGCAGAGAGGGGGAGGGAAAGACAGACACCTGCAGACCTGCTTCACCGCCTGTGAAGCGACTTCCCTGCAGGTGGGGAGCTGGGGGCTCGAACCGGGATCCTTACACTGGTCCTTGCGCTTAGCGCCACGTGCCCTTAACCCGCTGTGCTACCGCCCGATTCCCAGGTGATGAACTTAAAAAGGCAACAGCATCATGGCACTGAAGTTGAAAATCTCTCATTGAGACCCTATAAATATCAATCCCAGTGGACTGTTACATTTGTCAGTCAGACAGAGATAGCTCATTCAATCTGGCATTGGATAAAAATAAACCAAATGAAAAGAACAAGCATATGACATAATAAATAATTTAGATAGTTGCCACGGATTCATTATGTCCAGGCTGGCATAACATACATGTAATTATATTAGACTCCCTGATTCTCTCTGATGAATCTCGTTCCTAATATCAAGATTAGTTTTATACCTAGGATATAGTCAATAGCCATCCTTTAAAAGTCAGGGGGAAAAAAGTATTGATCAATACAATGTAGAAATCATGTATAAAACAAAAGGGAAATCTTGTAAAAAGAAGAAAAAGCATGCATGTTTAGGTGTCTCCTTACCTCAGATAATCTAATGCTATTGTTTACCCATCAGCCGAAAGGCCCATCTATTTTCTCCAAATCAAGCTTAACTTCCTGTCTGCTGTGTAGAGAAACCTCGGCTGATTTCATTTAACTCCCATAGGCAATATACAACCACGCAGAAGTCATCAGCAATTCTAGGCAAACACGGTATTTGTTCAGAAACAATAGGCTGTCTCAAGTTCTGTACAGGAAGGTCTTATGAGCTGTAATCCAGTCACAATGGGGACACTGCATTTTTCATTTGAGGAAACAAAGCACATTCAGAGGCCTTGTAATTCCTCCAACATTTTAAGATGTAAAATGTAACATTTTCTCCTTCATAATTCTAATCATAGCACACCATTCAGTTCAACACAATGGACATCTTTACTGCAAAGATTCAACGGAGAGGTTCTAGGCAGCGCACATGCAGCTGGACGCAGCCATTGTGCAGAAGGACCCACTTTCAAGCTCCCGCCCCACCTGCAGGAGGGAAGCCTCACAAACTGTGAGGTAGGGCTACAAGTGTCCGTCTGTCCCTCTCGTTTTCCCTTTCCGTCACCCTTTACCCTCTCAAGTTCTCTCTGTCCTAACAAAAATATGTCAAAATAGATTATTATTTAAAATACCATGCAGTTAAAATTAAATGGATACTCGGGAGTTGGGCGGTAGCACAGGGGTTAAGTGCAGGTGGCACGAAGCACAAGTGAGCGGCTTAAGGATCCTGGTTCGAGCCCCCAGCTCCCCACCTGCAGGGGAGTCGCTTCACAGGCGGTGAAGCAGGTCTGCAGGTGTCTGTCTTTCTCTCCCCCTCTCTGTCTTCCCCTCCTCTCTCCATTTCTCTCTGTTCTATCCAACAACGAAGACATCAATAACAACAACAATAAAACAACAAGGGCAACAAAATGGGAAAATTAATAAATACTTTAAAAAATTAAATGCATACTCTTCTAAATGTATCAAATGCAGTTCATACAGTGACTTATCATTTCTTTAGAAGCATGTGAACATACTCTTAGAGTTACTTGCTTACAGTCTTTGAATTCTTAGTTGTGTCTTCTTTGCCTTAGAATTGTATGTTAGGACAACAGACATGTGTGATTTCAGTCTCAGATTAAGAATCTCAATCATATTTATTTATTTATTTAAAAATATTTAGTTATTTTCCCTTTTGTTACCTTATTTTATTGTTGTCGTGGTTATTGCTATTGATTTCATTGTTGTTGGATAGGACAGAGAGAAATGGAGAGAGGAGGGGAAGACAGAGGGGGGAGAGAAAGACAGACACCTGCAGACCTGCTTCACTGCCTGTGAAGCGACTCCCCTGCAAGTGGGGAGCCGGGGGGCTCGAACCAGGATCCTTAAACTGGTCTTTGTGCTTCATGCCATGTGCATTTAACCCTCTGTGCTACCACCCGATCCCCTCAATTGTATTTATTATATTTTAAAGATTCATTTTATGAGAGAGAGAGAGATAGAGAGAGAGAGAGAGAGACTCTTTGTGATCTGCTGTGCCAGGCAGGGATTGAGCCCGGGCTTCATGCGTGACTATCCAGTCTTGCCCACTCAGCTCCCTGACTGCTTCCTTCTCATCAATGTGTTCAATAAACTAAATGAGCTCTCCCATAACCACAATGGTCTGAAGGTTTCATTAAAGGTATGTATTTATTTATGCTTGTACACATTTATTTACCTGTTTATTTTCTCAACAGGCTTGTCGCTGGGGCTCCGTGTCTGTGTCCCTGCTCCAGAGTACCTGCTAGCTATTTTTTCTTATGCAGACTAGGAGCAGTGAGGAGAGATAACGGGTGAGGCATGAGGCGTAAAGACACCTGCAGCTCTACTAAGGCATTTGTGAAGCTTGCTCCCTTCAGTTGGGGACCACGGGCCTCAGCCCATGTCCTCCCGCACAGAGAGCGTGTGCTTTACAGGGTAATGCCACATTGCCCCTCAAGTATTTTTAAAGATAGTAACATACTGCACATATTTTGTCTTGTTCTCATGCACCCTTACTGTCGATACCCCTCTTAAAAACAGAAGCCTATGGAATACTCAGCAGCTATCAAGAACAATGAACCCACCTTCTCTGACCCATCTTGGACAGAGCTAGAAGGAATTATGTTAAGTGAGCTAAGTCAGAAAGATAAAGATGAGTATGGGATGATCCCACTCATCAACAGAAGTTGAGGAAGAAGATCTGAAAGGGAAACTAAAAGCAGGACCTGACCAAATTGTAAGTAGGGCACCAAAGTAAAACCCTGTGGTGAGGGGTAGACATGCAGCTTCCTGGGCCAGTGGGGGGTGGGAGTGGGCGGGAGGGATGGGTCACAGTCTTTTGGTGGTGGGAATGGTGTTTATGTACACTCCTAGCAAAATGTAGTCATATAAATCACTAGTTAATTAATATGAGAGGGGGAAATTAATTGTATGTCTCGAAGTTTTTTAAAACACAGACTGAGTCTTTTTAATATATAGGCTGTGTATTTGATATGCAGACTCTCTCAAAAGCCTAGACCAAGTAGATTAGAAGCATCCAATAGCACAGCTATATACAAGATACTGGGTACTGTCCAGCAAACCCTAACAAAAGGACTTTTCAAAGTTAGCCCAATTACCAAATAATGTGATGATAACATTAACTATCGAGTGTCTTTTTGAACCCTAAGACAGCAGGAACCTCACATCTCCACTATAGAGCCTCTACTTCCCCCAGTCCTGGAACCCGTGGATAGGGCCCACTTTCCCGTATGCTTCTCCCAATCCAAACCAAATAATATTGCATCCGCCGATCACAACCTAACCAACACAACGATTGCCACCTCAACATGCTTCACTTCAGACTGTGTCCAGAGACGTCACGTGTGGAATGACAACCCTTCAGCTTCATTACTTGGGTGAGACCTTTCCTTTCACAGTATACTCTAATTTCATCTCAGGTGGTTCACTTTCTAACAAAGTCCCAAAACCTAGATATACACCAGTTTCTGTGAGAGAGAGCATATGTTCACACGTATCCATAAACTAGGGCAAAATATATACCTGAAAGCAGAAGTACACTAGAGTTTGCAGTGAGTACCCCCCCCCCCCCCAACACTTCCTCTCCACTATTCCAAGCTTTGGGTCAATAATTGCCCAACAATTTGTTTGGCTTTGTATGTTAACTCTCTTTTCAGTCACCAGGTTCCAGGTGTCATCAGGATGCTGGCCAGGCTTCCCTGGACTGAAGACCCCACCAATGTGTCCTGGAGCTCAGCTTCCCCAGAGCCCCACCCTACTAGGGAAAGAGAGAGGCAGACTGGGAGTATGGACTGACCAGTCAATGCCCATGTTCAGCGGGGAAGCAATTACAGAAGCCAGACTTTCCACCTTCTGCAACCCACAATGACCCTGGGTCCATGCTCCCAGAGGGATGGAGAATGGGAAAGCTATCAGGGGAGGGGGTGGGTTATGGAGATTGGGTGGTGGGAATTGTGTGGAGTTGTACCCCTCCTACCCTATGGTTTTATTAATTTATCCTTTCTAAATAAATAAAAAATAATAAATAAATAAATAAATAAATAAATAAAACAGAAGCTTATGTTCCCATAGTGGAATGCTATTTCCTAGTTCTGAGGGATCAAAGCAAACATATTCCATTGAGAATTGTATATGGGTGTTTTGATATAAGGATTCTACGAAGAGTAGATATAGCAAGACTGCCTTGGTCTCAGAGCTCTACCATCTAAAAAGTACTTTTGCAAAGACTGTGACATAAAAAGAAAAAATGTAAGGGGGCCAGGTGGCGACGCACTTGGCTAGTGTACATGCTATAAAGCTCAAGGACCTGGGTTCAGATCCCTGTTCCCCAATTGCAAGGAGGAAGCTTTGTGAGCATTAAAACAGTCTGCCGCTGCTGCCTCTCTTACTCTGTCTTCCCAATCGTCTCAAATTCTCTCTCTCCATCCAGTACACAAACACGCATATATATGTATGTGAAGTATAAGTCTTGGGAATTACTTACTACTACTTGAGGTAAGAAGTATAGATGAGGCAAAGAATAGAGAACTAGAAAAACTACAGGAAAGATGTAGTGCCCTGTAGGAATTAGCTCATTTAAAAGCAACCTTGTTTACAGGGTGCCAACACTTATTAGTACAATCTCAGAAAATAATAAAAAAAAACTGAAGGAGTTATTCTTTAGCTGATTTACAGGTTTAGTGGCTATAAGGAGTGCGGGTTTAGCACAATTACAAAGAATCAGGTTTAGTGTGGAAGGAATGTCTGTTACAAAACCTCCCTTCAAAGGATGATGGGGACTTTATTATTTCTTTTTTACTTTGAACATTTTTTTGATCTTTATTGGCTAGAGACAGCCAGAATTTGAGAGGGAAGAGGGTGACAGAGATGGAGAAAGAGACAGAGAGACACCTACAGCCCTGCTTCACCACTTGCAAAGCTTTCCCCCTGCAGGTGGGGACCGGGTGCTTGAACCTGGGTCCTTGTGAATCGTAATGTGTGCTCTCACCCAGGTGAGCCACCACCCAGCCCCTCGTTTTTCACTTCATATCCTTGCCTTTTTTGGTTTTGCTTTGTTTTCAGGAATTCATTAAAATATGTGCTCAAACATTAGCCAACCATCCATGAGCTAAAGAAGGAGTCTGGTGTCAGTAAGGTAGCTCCCCTGCATAGAGCACCTGCTTTGTCATAGCAAAGAGCCGGCCCCACTCAGTCCCCATGCTCCTGGATGGAGTTCTGCTGCTACCGTGGTGCCTTTCCCTCTGTCCTTTTGCGTCTTTCAAGAGTGCAGAGAGATGAAACTCTACGATGACAAGGAAAACCAAAGGGCGTTAGAGATCACAGGTGCCAAGGAATCCTTTAGGGAACTCCCTAAAGAAACAGGACTCAACTGCAATCCAAACCCTCAGACAGGGAAAGAATGTAATTCCTAGAGTCCCCAGGCTATCTTCAATCTGCCCACTTTAAACAACAACAAAGGGGAAACACGTAAGGAAAGCATCCACAGAATAAATCAACAGAAATTCTCATGGGGGTCCGGTAGCGCATCGGGTTAAGTGCAGGAGGAGCAAGGCACAAGGACCAGTGTAAGGATCCCAGTTCAAGCTCCCGGCTCCCCACCTGCAGAGGAGTCGCTTCACAGGTGGTGAAGCAGGTCTGCAGGTGTCTTTCTCTCCCCCTCTCTGTCTTCCCTTCCTCTCTCGATTTCTGTCTTATCCAGCGACAACGACATCAATAACAATAATAATAATAACGACAATACACGACAAGGGCAACAAAGGGGAAAATATAGCCTCCAGGAGCAGTGGATTCATGGTGCAGGTACTGAGCCTCAGCAATAACCCTGGAGGCAAAAGAAGAAGGAGAAGAAGAAGGAGAAGGAGGAGGAGGAGAAGAAGAAAGGAAGAAAGAAATTGTCACTAAAGAAACAAAGCTTCTGAATTTATGAAACAAAGACCTTAAATCCATTCAATTTATCTATCATCTAAAGGAATGAAACATCTATTCATAAATGTAAGGTAGAGGGAAAGTATATTGCTTACTATAAGCTAAAAGTTCTTAAGTAAATACAAACCACAGAAATAGGAAGACATACTTGTGTTCACAATGGAAGACTTGCTATGTCATGATTGTAAAAACCACCCAATATGACTGAGAGATGCAATATGGGATCTAGCAAAATCCTAACAGCCAAGACCAGAGGGAAGCTCAGTGGGGAAAACATGGGCCCTGCCAGGTGTGAGGCCAGGGTCTGGTCACCAGAGTGCCGCCTGCACGGACAGCACCGCGATGGGTGGTATATTGTCAATTCCCTTTTATTTCTCCTTCTCGGGGCTGGGAGGTGGCGCACCCAGTCACCTGCACATGTTACTTGGCTGTCTTATTTAAGTAGTCTTGAATCTTTGTATGCTTTCATTTATAAAAATTGATTTTTAGAACTTCATAAAATTTTCATTGATATAGCAAAATAAAATCTGAAAATTTAGAAGTTTATTACTATAGAACCTTTTTTGTTTTTGAGTTGGAATGTTAGACATGTACAACTACACTGATCATAGGTCAGTATTTCATTGAAATACTAAGAGAATGGTGGGGGGAGAGAGAGAGATTGGGGGGGGGGTCAAGCTCCTCCTTGTTCTACCATGGAGTTTCAATATGGTTCTGGGGCTTTGAACATGGACCCCACACATGACAAGAAACACGCCCAACTAGTAAGCTCTCTCTCCAACCCTATTATGGAAACTCAAATAAAAATTAACATATGTCAGGTTGCGCATCTCGGGAGAGAGAAGAGACCGGGAACTCGTGGCGAGCGGAACGCAAATCTTTATTCAAGTGGACGCCCCAGAGTTGGGTGCAGGCACAGTGGGTTTAGGCCACGTGCAGCTAGCAAAATGGCCGCCTCCTGCTATACATGCCAGCCCTTCTCCAGGTCAGGATGCCAGAAAGAGGGCTAAACCGGAACAGCAGGGGGCTTTAGAGGGCAAAAAACGGAAGTGGCAAGTGGGGATGGGACTAGCTAGGAAAGGGGGTGGAGAGAGGCAAAAGGCATGCTGGGAAGGTGGAAGTGTCCTTAGCAACTGCTGCAATGGTTTTAACTCAATCAGCAATACCCTGAGGGGATAACATGGTGGGATCTGTAAATAATACTTGCCTGGAAATAGAGTGGTTTGTGGGCCCTGCCAATGTTCAACCACATCTGCACCATTTCCCAACAAACATATATCTTATAAAAAGGGGAAAAACTTTCCTTATTTTGATGTACACCAATCCACAGCTATCTTGACAAATCAGACTGTCTGAGAGGTAGCCCAGCACTGGACCGGCACCTGTGACACTCCAGAGACCCCTGGCACTGCATCATGCCCGAGAAAGGAATCGTATTCTGGTATCTGTATCTCAGTCATTCTCATAAGGATAGACTAATAAATATTTTAAAAGCACATTAGAGTTTAGCATTCTTACGTAAGCATACAAACGGTAAGGCTTGCAAATGTTTTGATAAATAGGACTCATATAGATCACACTGCTATATTCCAAACTTGAAAACATCACTAACTCAGCCTCTGTCAACAGGGCTCTACAGTCAGTACAGAGAACCACGGTATTATGACACCCAGTTAATACAGACTCTTGCCTATCTTAGCATGGGAGTCACTAGTTAGAAAAGACGACGTGTCGGGGCTACCACAGAACAGGCAGACATATTAAGTAGTTGAATACTGATGGGCTTTCGTTGTCTTAGAGACAGTGAGATAGACACTCGAAGAAGAATGTTGGTAATGATTGCTCCCACATGCTTCCAATCACTTTCTCTCTTTGCTAACCCAGCTCCCCCCTGTTCTCAGCTCAGCTCCGCTCCACTCTATATTCCGAGCTCCAAAGGCATCTTCCTCTCTAGCTCTTTCTCCAAGCAGCAGCTTCTCCTCCTCCATCTACCTCCTTCCTGTCCCTTTTCTCCTGGTATTTACGGACCAGAGTAGAAGGTCAGATTCCCAGTCTTCTCCTGTTCAATCAATCATCTTGATTTATTTAATTTTATTTGGGGGTGGGTGCTTTTTTTCCTTTGCTGCTTGGTACCAGGGATTTTAGAAAGTGTAATTTTTCTTATTAATTCATACATTTCAATTCATTAGCGTCATGAAGCTAGGGTAATAGTATAACAGTGACTCATAACAGTATTGCTTGGAGTTACTACTGATGTTTTTTTTTTCCCTCTTTTTGAATATTTCCTTTTTAATTGAATTTAAAAACACCCTTAGTGATTTCAATGGCTATAGTTTATACAACACAGATTAACACCCTTTTAGCAGTATCTGAGGTAGGGAATCACAAGTATTACACTGTGAAGATGACTGAGCTATATATATATATATGGAAATACACTCCCATGGCCATTAGAGATGCTGATGAGAAGGGGTTACTTGTGAATATGTTAACGGTGAGTAAATAGTACAGATCTCAACAGCTGACAGATTCAACACCACAAAATATGTCCCTGAATCTGTCTGGCCATCTTCTAGGGCATTAACATCTGAATCAGTTACTCCCACTTTGAGCCCATTAGCCTTTGATTCAGGTTTTAGGCTTACAGGTGATATTGGGTAATCTAGCAGCATTAGAGAAATCCCTGCTGTCTTGAACTCCCCCACTTCCTCCCACTCCTCTCAATTCCTTTGCCCAGAGGGAACAGTCTTCCCATTAAAGCTAAGTGATTCCTAACTCCCTCTGCCTGTGGCTATCTTTCCTTGAATGACGGATGATAATAGCAAAGTAATGTGAAGGAAGTAGGATATCACGGTTACCTCCTAGTTACCCAATCTATAATACTCAATTTCTACCACTTATATCTACTCAAAACAAAATACAAGAAACAAATCAATCTATAACAATATAGCTGCTTTTTGCTAGCTATGATCTATTTTGTCAGCCTTTACAGAATGGAATACATCGATCCAAAGATTATATATTACAATTCAATAGAGTGAAACACAATTCTCTGTCCTATTTTACAGGGTAATCAGTTTATATTCATTAATCGATCCTGAAGCCATGTACAAGGATGGAATGTGACCAATACAAAGGAAAATCTTACTCTAATTTACTGGTCTGTGCAATGAACTTTTCTATTAAATTTGGCCATATATGGTAAATATTACTTTTTTCTAATCAATCAGGCTCAATTTCTTTTTAATATTTATTTATTTCTGAGGGAGAGAGAGAGAGAGAGAGAGAGATTGAGAGAAAGAGAGAAAATAGCACAGCAAAACTCCGGCATATAATGGTGTCAGAAACTGGAGCTTGGATCTCTGAGGCCTAAGGCAAGGAATTTTGGTGAACCACTCCCCATACTGAAAATTTAGTTTTCAATGTGTCTATCAATGTAGATAAAAAAAAAAAAAACACCACATTTTTCTCAGAATTTTAATCTCATCTTCAGTCTTCAAAAGTAGAAGATAATTTACTAACAATAACTAAATTTTATTCCATGACAGCTAACTTGTTTATTAACTAACTTTAGCAAAAAAAGCCATTTATTATTATTATTTTCCAGTGCCAACCCACAAGGTCATTTAAGATGCCACCCCCAGGTCAAGGAGCTGCAGAGTGAAGGCATAGCAGCCTAGCAGGTCTACAGGCCTGCAAGTCCCAGTTTCAATTTCCGGCACAGATGCCAGAGATGAGCAGTGCTTACTCTCCCTCTTATGAAGATCAATGACTTGTGAAAATAAAGACACTTTTTAAAAGGCATTGTTATACCAAGATGTTAATTAAATCATTCGAATACTGACTGTATGCCAGCTTTTATTTACATGACATTAACTTGCAGGAGCAGTACTTCTTAGAGCTCTCACCATCACCCAAAGACTACAGAGTGGTCAGTGGCTCAGAAGATGGTGAGGTGGGCAGGGCAATGAAGTCCTGAGAATGAGCTCAGGGCTTTGATTCTCCCCATGTGCTCCCAGTGATGCTCTGACTGCCTCTGCCTCCTCCACTCTCACTGACAAACAACGCCTTATGCATTCTGCAGGCCCAGTAACTCTGCCTTCTCATGTACGTACATAGATTCTGACTGGGGGAATGTATCTCCCCTGGCAACTTTAACCTCATTCACAGGATTATCTAACTTTTCCATGCATTCAGTTAGCACAAGGCTGCTTTCAATAATCCCATCCAACAGACAAAGTCCCTGGTACTTTCAAATGTCCATTGAATATTGGTGAAATGAATGATCTAGTAATTAAATGAATTATGAGAATTCATGTGAAGGTATACATTTCTAGTCAAATTCAACTTTTGGTGGCAAGTGACATAGGTATTATAAGTGGCCATGGAATTACAAAAAAAAGGTTAGACAAAAACCTTTTGCATTGTCATTATTAGACAAATCTAAAATTAAGATAAAGTTATTGATAGGCTAAAACTGAAATGAAAAGTAGTGATTAGGGGGCCAGGTGGTGGCACAACTGGTTAAGTGCTCACATTACAGTGCACAAGGACCCTGGTTCAAACCTAGGGTCCCCACCTGCAGGGGGAAAGCTTTGTGTGTGGTGAAGCAGGGCTATGGTGTCTCTCTGTCTCTCTTCCTCCCCCTCCCTCTCAATTTCTCTCTGTCATTATCCAATAATAAATAATAATAATAAAGTAGTTATGAGTGCTGAGGCCTTTATAAACAGGGTCACTAAGGTACCTCACCAGGAGAGTGTACCTGTTTGTCACCTATGCCAGCCAGGTTTGAGTCTGGCTTCCACCCCAGCAGGAGAAGCAGCTTTGGTTCTGTGGATTCTTCCCACACTGGCCTAGAACAATGAAGCCACAGTGGAAATAATCAAAGCATCTTCATCAGCTAATCCATGTTTCTCTGTAAGTCTTCCATTTCAATCATATATATATGTTGGTCTGCTTCTGGATTCTGCTTGTGAGACCTTCTGTTTTGATCATCACATTGGGTTCGCTTGTGTTGCTTGCCATGTGTTCTGTCTGCACGTCCACTGTTGGCTGGGCACCCCCTGCCTCCGGGATATTGGTTTGGTCTCCCCTCCCCACCTCCAGGACATTTGGTTTAGTCCTCACTGGTTCGCGCTTTTCCTTTCTCCCTGCCCCTATCCTGCGTACTTCCTTGTTCCTGACTCTTCCGCTGGAGGAGAGAGATGCAGCACAGAACTGTATTGTGATTAGAAGAGATTAGTTTTTTGAGCTACATCCCCGCTCGTGAATAAAGATTGAACTGCATTCTCAGCTCAGCCATGAGTCCCTGGTCGTCTCTGTCTCCCGCCTGCGAAGCAAGTCCAGCACATATATATGTTGGGCCTTAAGCCTGCCTCCCCACCCCCGGTCTGGTCCATCCTCCACTGCTGATACTATGGTCCATTTACATAATCATAATTGTTTTCCCTGAGACCTGACCTGCCTGCAGGGTATTAATTAATCCCACCAGTTAAAACCTTCCCAACAGCTGCTATGGAAGCTTCTACCTTCCTGCTCTTTCCTTTTCTCCATCCCCATTTCCTTTTCCGACTTGCCACTTCTGGTTCAAAATATATAAAAGCCTTGTCTCTCATCAATAAAGACGCATTGTGTTCCCACTCCACCATGAGTTCCTGGTCTCTCTCCTGTGTCACTGAGTGAGCAGCAGCCCAGGTTGGCTCTGGTCGAGTTCTCTCCAACCCAGAGAGTGCGTGCCTGGGAAGAAACACCCTCACGCTAGCCTGGCATATATATATGTAGCTTTTCAGAAACAGAACATAAAATAATATTTTTATGCACTGCCTATTAGATAATAGAAAGATGATACACAACAGACCAAAGGTACAGGCTTAGATATGGATAAACTTGTGACCTAAGGTGTCTGTGGAGACAACAGGGAGGGAGTTAAGGAAATCAGAAGCCCAAGCCTGCACTGGTGAGAAAGAGCATTGGTGATGGGCTGAGTAGACTAACACATGCTTCTAGGTCTGAGAGACTGTACCCTGAGAGAAGAATAATCTTGAAAAAATGTATACTCAATAAAAATCAACTAAAAAACAGAGAGGTGTTCAGTTCCTTTTACAACTATAAATATGGCATGAAGTATAAAATCCTAACTGTTTACAATGGAACTGTTTGCTTTGTAGCCACTTTTGATGTATTTTTTTCAAAAGCAATTATGTTGTTTGATACACATATAAAATTAGAAGACACAGTAAATTAAAAACTAATTTAAAATAGGCATGCTTTTTAATATACAATATAAAATCATTCACTAGCAGTAATTGGCACCTAATTCAATAAGGACAAGTTAGGTCAATAGGCAATTACAAAAGAAAAAAATAGAGCGTTTAATTTTAATATTAGTTACAAAGAAATGCATTATCTTTGCAGACAGAGATTGATTCATTCTGATACAAAAGTATTTTTTAAAATTATCTTCATTTATTTATTAGAGACCACTAGCAATTGAGAGGGAAAGGAGAGATAGGGAGAGAGACAGAGAGACATTCGCAGACCTGCTTCACCACTCCTGAAGCTTCCCCCCTGCAGGTGTGGGGGATCAAACCAAACCAGATCCCTGTGCAGGGTAATAGGTCTGTTCAGCCAGGTATGCCACAACCTGGCCCCCCAAAATTATTCTGTAAATTGACGTCGTAGACTATGTTTGAGACGTTCGTCACCATTTAAATAAAATGATAAAATAGGTGACCAAGTGAAATATCAAAAAATGTTGTAAAGGGGCCAGGCATTGGGGCACCTGGTTGAGCTCACACCTTTCAGGGCACAAGAACCCAGATTTGAGCCTCTGGTCCCACCTGCAGGGTGAGAGCTTTGGGAGTGGTGTAATAGCTACAGGTGTCTCCCTGTTTCTCTCTACATCCCCCCTCTTGATTTCTGGTGGTCTCTACCTAATAATCAAATAAAAATAATAAAAAATTAAACACAGCCCATTAGATAAATGCAAATAAAAAACAACACTGAAATATCATCATGCACCTGTGAGAATGTCAGATGTTAGCAAGCACTGTATTCACAGGTACTGGGGAAGGTGTGAGGCAAAAGGCCACTCTACTCCACTTTGCTGGCAGGAATGTGACTCGTTCAGTCTCTACGGGAAACGTAATCTAGTTTCTTAATGTCTTTATTGCTTTTCATTATTTAACCAAGAAAGATACCTTGACAATTTATTGTCCACATGGATAGTATTAGAAATAGCTAATTAGGAAAACTGGGTATAGTTCACCATTTTCCAAACATGTACCCAATAGAATAACATAAAATCATATTTAAAAATTTTAAATCTCAAAATGTCTATACTTAATCACCCACAAGAAATCTTGATAAAAAATAAGTTCTCAGGACTTCAGCCTTCAAAACATCAGTGTTATTTAAAAAGTAGCAAAACCTGGAGAGAATGTAGGGCCTGACTTGAAGATTCACTATTAAAACATCTTGAATCTCTGGTTCAGGCAATGTCTAATCGGAGGCTTGCCTACTGGGATGAAGAGCAGCACACCTTCACCACTCATCTTTAGTCACGTCTTGTTTGTAATCCCCCAAAGAGCCTATTTATATCTGTAGAGAAAACATACCTATATCTGTCTCAACATCTATGTACAGCATTTCAGTGTTCCCTCTGACACATCTTCAGGCATCTGACATCTGTCTGGTTAGGAAAAAGAAAATACTATTATTTAAAAAAGTTAATAGTGGTTTAATCATGATTAACAAGGTTATAAGCTAACAGGGGTACAATTCCACATAGTTCCCACCACCAGAGTTCTGTGTCCCATCCCTTCCACTGGAAGCTTCCCAAAATCCCTTATGGGGAGCAGAAGGTGGGAGTTCTGGCTTCTGTCATTGCTTCTCCACTGGACATGGGTGTTGGCAGGTGGATCCACACCCCCAGCCTGTCTCTCTCTGTCCCTAGAGGGGCAGGGCTCTGGGGAGAGGAGGTAGTAATTTCTCAATTCATTCTTCAGAAATAGCAAAAAGGATCAACCAACAGAGTTTAGTCCTTGCAATGTACAGGGACCCCAGTTGCAACACTGACATCCAACAGGAGCACCACAGCATATGAAAAAACTCCACAGCAAGTGGAGGGTGCTACAGTGGTTCTCCTCTCACAATGTCTCCACATCTCTATCTGAAAATAATAATCTTCTTCTAGCGTTTGCCCTTCTTCCGTAGCCAGTCAACAGCGTCAGGTTGAGCCTGATGTAAAGTTTCGAGACCTCCTTTGAATCTGGAGAGGTGGCTGTTGTTAAAATTGTCGTATGCTTTACATTGGTTTGTTCTAGCCCTCCCCCGCCAAGAGAATTAGATCAGTCCAGTTAGTTTTCGCGGGCCCGCTTGGCCCCGCCCCTAGGAACCCCACCAGAGTTCCAGGGTTGCTGAGTTCCAGAGTTTCAGAGTTACAGAGTAAGAGAGAGTTCCACAGTTGAAGAGTTTCAGAGTTCCAGAGTTGAAGAGTTCCTGAGTTCCAGAGAGAGAGTGAGAGAGTTAGACAGTTGGAGAGTTCGAGAGTTGGAGAGGGTTCCTGAGTTCGAGAGTTCGAGAGAGTGCTCGCACCGCCGCAAAGAGACAGCAGAGTTCTGTTTGGTGATTAGTTTGTCTTAGTTTATGAATCGTTGTTCCTGAATAAAGAAATACAGCTTCCCTGCCCAGCCGTTGTCTCCGTGTCTCTGTTACCCGCCCGTGAAGCTAGCCTGGCTGGCTGGAGCCGCCGAAATTTTAACAACAGGTGGCAGTCGTTGACTATGTGGGTCATAGTCTGTCTGTAGCCCCAGGGGCAGTTCGGGTCGTCTCTGGCTCCCCAGCGATGGAACATAATAATAATAATAATAATAATAATAATGATGATGATGAGGATGATGAAAAAGTTGACCCAACAGACAGGAATAACAGAATCCTTTATTCCTGTGTAGGGACTCTTCATAGCAGAAATAAACAAAGAGGTGGAAACAGTACTCAGACTGTTATCCTCTTTTTAGTCTCCTCTCAAGTTATGGAACTCAAATTTTTAAAAAGTGATTAGTACTGTAGAATTTCATTAGTAGGGACAAAATGAGACCTGCTCAACAGAATCGATGCCATTTGTGACAGCCACAGAGTGGAAAATTATTCTCATGCTCGTTAGATTTCATGTGAGCTGGTGTGATGAAAAAAAGACTTTTCATTAAAGATTTTTTTCTATGAATTAGTTGCTGTGGTTACTTAACAATTACAACTGTCCTCCTCTAACAGAAAGTCCCACCTACACACTGAAATGCAGAAAACTGCTCCACTTTTGGTAGGCCAAATAATTCCTCATCTTTTTTCTCTTTTATGTTAAATTATTTTAGCTCACAGGACAAGAATGCTTGTGAGAAACATTTTCCTCAAACAGATCAAGGTACAAATGAAAGAAAATCAAATGCACTGAACAAAGCCTAACTCTCTGTCTCGGGGAAGACTCAGCCATAGTTAGTAGCAGTACTTGCAGAGTTTCACCCAATTACTTTGTGACATGTATGAGAGCACTGTAAACACTGCAGTGTGCTGGCTTAAGTGGAAAGCAAAATATGCATCAATTCATGTAAATTGCCAAACTATTTTTTATTGTTTTCTGTGTAGCTTTACTTTAGTCACAGTCAACTAAAGGTCAAATTAAAGACCATATAACTTATAGAAAAAAAAATTGGATGTAATTTTCCTAGCTTGGTAAATGCCAAACCCATTAAGATAAACATCTACTTTAGAGAAGTTTATTTTGCTACTGAAAGCCAGGGATTTGCAAATTAAGACAGACTTTATTTTCTAAAGGCTGTTTCTCTTTCTTAATTAGAATTTACACCTTATTCTCCTTGTGAGCCAATGCATCACTTGGCCTACCATCTTAACAGCCAGCCTTTCAAGGAGCTGTTTAAAGCTGGTGGAGTTTGTCAGCCCTCCAGCTTCACTGTCATTAACCCTGTCTGATTTCACGCCAAGTGGCCCCTTTTCCTCAGCTTGTGTGAGAAGTGAGCTAGAAGCCTCAGCTTTCTCATTCGAATTACCTAGGCTGGGAGTGGGAGGACCAACCTGTCATGTTTTGTCAAGTTGTTTAAAGTCTTTATTTAGGAGGCCACGTGTGAGAGTTTCTCCAGGATCGCCAATAAGACCATGCAAATGCACAGGAGGACAGCTTGTTACCGTCTTCAGGCTTCGTGATTTCTCTCTCCTTTTCTCCACTTTTCCATTCTTTCCACTCTTCTTCCCACTGTTCTTCCTTCCGTCTGCCTTGCATTTACCTATTTTCCTGTTATTCCCCTCCAGTCTACTCATTCCCTGACCGCCCCCCCTCTCTCCTCTCTGCTTCCCTTTCTCCCCCTGTTACATGGCACAGTGGGTAAAGCTTCAGACCCCAGCCTACACATTCCCTGACCGCCCCCCCCCCCGCCCTCTCTCTCTCCTCTCTGCTTCCCTTTCTCCCCCTGTTACATGGCACAGTGGATAAAGCTTCAGAACCCAGCCTACTCAATCCCTGACCGCCCCCCCCCCCCCGCCCTCTCTCTCTCCTCTCTGCTTCCCTTTCTCCCCCTGTTACATGGCACAGTGGATAAAGCTTCAGAACCCAGCCTACTCATTCCCTGACCGCCCCCCCCCCCCCCGCCCTCTCTCTCTCCTCTCTGCTTCCCTTTCTTCAGGTGGCCTGTTACATGGCACAGTGGATAAAGCTTCAGACCCCAGGCATGAGGTCTTAAGTCCCAAGCAGGACCAGAGTGGTCCTCTGCTCTTCCTTCCTTCCCCTTCCTCCCCTCACACTCTTCTTTATCTGTATTATTTCAGTCCCTCTTCACTGAATTTTATCTCTACTCAAACCATCAAGGGATTATGTAAATGAATAAAAGGATATTAAATAGTATTCACTGTGTCCTGCTATTTGCAGGGGTATATTTTGCTTACCAAGTACAAAATGTATGAAGAAGAAGTTCTATTAATTTCACCTTTTTTCCCCTTTTACTTTCTTTTCTTTCTTTCTTTTTTTTTTTTAGTTCATTGCTTCCAGGGTTATCACTGCTGCTTCCTGCATGCACAGTGTATCCATGGCTTTTGAGCTTCGGGCCTGCAGGAGAGGCCTGGGGCTTGCGTTCAGGTTTCTGAGAAGGCTGGAGCTGCCTGGCCAGTGCACCTTCTCCCGGCCCTTGCGGTACCTTCCTTCGTATATTATTTATTTAATTAGACCAATGTCGGTAAGCTTCTAGCTCTGCTTCTGGGAGCCCTTCTGTGACACTGCTTGATGCTGTGGTCTATTTACACGGTCATTCTGTGACGTTGGCTTGGTCTCACTCCCCCTGCCTCCGGGAGATTGTGGTTCAGTCTTTGCAGGGGGAGTGAGACCAAACCAATGTCACAGAATAACCATGTAAATATTATTCTCTTAATTTCTTTAAAAAAAACAATTTATTTTATTTGCTAGAACAGAGAGAATTTCAGAAAGGGAAGGGGTCTAGAGGTGGTGCACCAGGTTATCTGCACATAACAGGAATCCAGAGAAAGAGACAGAGAGATACCTGCAGCCCTGCTTCACCACTTCTTAAGCTTTCCCCCTTCAGGTGGGGACCAGGGGCTTGAACCCAGATCCTTGCGCACTGCAATGTGTGCGCTTGAACAAGTGTGCCACTGCCTCGCCCCTTCATTCTCTTAATTTCAAACACAGTGGCAGACACTGCTACTAGAACCTTGCCAGCGTCATGCCATTCCCGTGAGGCTAAGGGTCTACCAGATGGAGTATTTTCCAGTCCAGCATGTGTCAGTAGGAGTTCTTTAATTCTTTTTATTTAAATATTTTAGAGATAAACAGAAACTGAGATGGGAAGACAGAGAGAAAGAGAAGCCCCTGCAGTACTGTTTCACTACTTTGAGCCTCTCCCCCCGACACACCTGTGTGGGAGTGGGGCTGGGGACCTGAACCCAGGACCCTGCATATTGTAACATACTCTCTACCTAGTTTGCCACCACACAGCTGTGGTAGTTCTTTAAAATGATTCATTGTGTGCATTGTTTAAAAGAGGAAAATTCAGTTTTTAGAACACATATGTATTCCTTGATGCCTGTTATGTAATCATCTTGGTAGGCATATATCACATTTATATTATAATTATGGAACTACAGAAATTATTGAAAAAGAAAAATCTTACAAGAAGTAAAGATAAACTGCCATCGTTTATGAAATTAGTTTCTACTTAACTAATGCCCTTAAAGACATCATTGTTTTAGTCATGACTCTCCAGAGCCCTACTTGCTAGGGAAAGAGAGAGTCAGGCTGGGGTGTGACTTGACCAGCCCACATACATGTCTGATGGACAAGCAGATACAGAAGCCAAAACTCCTTTCTTCTGTATCCCCCAATTTTTTTTATTATACTCCCAGAAGGGGACATGTTAGTGGGAGATAACCAGAGGGCCTTGAGACCCAGTTCCACTGGCACCTGAAACTTTTGTAACCAGGAACCTTTGCTTTTGTCCCATCACTGAGAGGAAGGAGAATTTGGAGGACGTCTTGGGAATCCAGGCCCTTTTTCCTTCACCCAAGAGAGAGGAGAAAAAGGAAGGACACCAAGAATTGTAAAAGGCACACAAGTGGCTTACAACTAAAGTGGAGTCCAGGTGTTCCAAGTATGAGTAAAAACAAGCACCCAAGTCTCCATGGGGTCCTTCCACTGTTGTCTGAATGGCCACATAGGAATCTAAGACTGGACAACAGGGCATGTAAGCGAAATATTTGAACAGATAGAGTTGAAATCATGGTGGATTTTCTGTAGAGAACTTGGGTTTTATTTTGCATCTTGTCTGTAACTGCTTAAGGACTTGAAATCACTGACTAATTTTGTTAGGATGAGATGAATTTCCCTCAGGCCTTGAGTACATAGTGATTTGCATCATGACTGTAATGATATTCGAGGATGTCGATAAAAGCAAGTTCATAGGTGTCAGAGAGTAATATCCCTATTAAGGATGATACTGTCAAGAGAACATGCACCTGACTTACAATGCTAGCCCAGGCACTGCTGAATAATGAAACATCTGATGTGGAGTAGCGTGCAGAAGACACTCAATACAGGGCACTGGGAGATCTGGAGGTCAGAGAGGAAGTAGAGGGAGTTTCTTCAAATTATCAAGAGCTCAACTCTTTGGTGAAGGATGCTAAAAGATTTAACTTTGTGATCATGGAATAGGAATGTTTTCTCCTGAAGTATATAACACAATAAAATAAAACAGAGATCCGAACTTCACAAGGTTCATTTATTTTATTCAAGGCCATCTACTTTTCGCAACATTGTCACACAACTAAAATGTGCGAGTCTAAACAAATATATCTGGAGGGTGGATAGTAAAACCGCTAAGTATCTTGTCAATGTTACATGTTTTCAGTTTTTTTTTTTAAAATATTATCTGTTTTTCATGTAATTCTATTGGGGAAATAATGGTTTACAGAGCTGTTATTGATGCATGCAAACAGCCTTTCACTATTCTTACTCTTCAGTTATATTTCTCTAAGATAAAAATAGCATAATGCAGCACGACTTCTCAAGCTGAAGCAAATATTAATCACACTTTACTCAGAACTACCATCTCTCAGAAAACGTATCAGCACCTTTTCATTTTATTTGTGCAGGTCAAATTCTTCAAGTTAAATGTACATTTCAGATAAAATAGGAGCTGCCGACCAGCCTTCAAAGATAACACAACCAAGTTTAGTTTGTGTATACAGTACAGGCACTTAGTACTACTCAATTTAACTTGACACTTAAAATACCAGAATGTCACTTTCTATTGAAGAGTACATCTAGTTATCTGGAACAGCAGCAATTAAAGTAATTTATTTTTTCCTCTAGGGTTATTCCTGGGGCTCAGTGCCTGAACTACAAATCCATTGCTCTTGGTGTCCTGGTGTCCTGGTGTCCTGCTTCACTTCTTGTGAAGCACCCCCACCCCCTGAAGGTAGGGAGCCCGGGGCTCGAACCAGGATCCTTGCACAGTTCCTTGTGCTTAGTACTATGTGCGCTTAATCAGGTAAATTCATTGATTTTGATAGTCACAGTCTTTTCATTTTCTGTTTTTTTCTTTGATTTCTTTTTATTTATTTATTTACTAGAAAGCTAATGGTTTACAGTATAGCTGTTGGCACCTGGGTAGAATTTCTCATCTCGTCAAGGGCAAAAATTACGATTATCTCCCTTTTGTATTGGTTGTTTTAGGTTTGGTTTCTTTTTAAGCTAGTATTAGTGATTTAATAATGACTGACAAGATTGTGCTGTGAGAGAGGTGCATCTCCATTCAGCCCCCACCAGAGTTCCACCATTTTCTGTCTTTTAATAATCTATTTGTTTAATAGTGCTAATATTAATAATGAAGCAATGAAAATCAACATTTTCCTTATAGCTGATACAAACACAGTATAAAACTTTCAGTAGCGAAATAAAATTTTAACTGAATCTTCTATTACCAAATCTATTCACTAAACATTATGGAAACTTTAAAAAATAATGCTGTTAAAGGGGATTTTCAATATACCTGTATTGTTTACAGTTTTGCACAAAATATATATACACACATATATGTATCACAATTCTCTATAGAACAGGCAAAAAATTATAACACACTGACATCAGTTCCCAGAGGCAGTCAGAGGAGGCTTTAAACCCCTTTCGTCACCACAAGACTGCTGGAGCTGTAGTCAATGCAAGCTCTGATTACTTGTTCATCACTTTTCCCACTTCAAAAAGCTGTAACGATAATGATACAGAGCTCTTTATAGTTTATAATGACTATATTCTCCTGGGTTAATAATCACTTTTACAGAATCTCTGAGGACAAAATTATAGCCTCCCGTAATAGTCCATCCGTGCTGGACTGGGACCGTCAGTTTTAATAAAGTTAAGTGTTAAATGGATGGCAAGAGTGCAGCCAAAGTAGCCAGTCTCTCGCCAAAGTTTTTTTTTTTTTTTTTTTTTTTCAAAAGTAGCCATCCAGATACCCACATGGTGGAGGGCAGGTGGGGTGGGGTATCTGGGACACACTTTCCCTCACTTCCTTCTACCATAAACAAGACACCTTTGGGTAGTGCCCATCAAGGTTTCCTTACAAGGAGAAAGGCAGGAAGGGCACGCCAACTATCTTAGAGAGATATATTCCCAGAAGTTTCGCAAATCCTGTAAGTAGTGTGGGGGAAAACAATGTTTCAAAAGCATAATTAATGGAATGAAAACTGCTAAAATTAATGTTCCCCTGGGCATCCATTATGACTTTTCTCACCCCTCTCATTAACAAGTTCTACATTTTCTTCCTAGAATTTTATAGCTATCATTTTATTCTGTTTATTTTACTACTATAAAGATTGAATTCCAAGATTTTGTTCACAGCATTGCTCTCGGCAAGTTACTGTGGTCACCAGGAAGGCTAGTGTACAATTTTAATCATTTATTTATTTTTCTTTTGGTGGAGACACTGCTTCATGCATACATAATTTCACTACTCTGATCTAGTTTTTGAAAGAGAGAGAGAGAGAGATAAACACAGCACTGGGAGCCCTTCTGGTGTTAGGGCACAGCCCATGTGATTTTGAAGTGTGCATGGAGACTGTGTTCCTGCAAAGCACGCAGCCCATCCAGTGAATATTCTCTCTCTGATGACAGTCCTTGGCCTGCCTGCAGGAGGTCACGAGGCAGAGGGAGAAAGGGCAAGAATCACAACCTCAAAGCTTCCTAAAACTCAGTGGAAGCCAAGCTTGAGCGTGTATTATGCTCGTGGTCAAGCGGCATGTTATCCAAGATAACTGCTTCATAGGCCGTCTTCTCAATTCTTTTTATTATTTTTATTGTTTTTGCCTCCAGGGTTATAGCTGGGACCAGGTGCCTGCACTACGAATCCACTGTTCCTGGAGGCCATTTTCCCCATTTTTTTGTTGCCCTTGTTCATTTTCTGAAACACAATATTTATAAGAACTCAATCTGGGGAGCCAGGCTGTAGTGCAGCGGGTTAAGCACACATGGTGCAAAGCACAAGGACCGGAGTAAGGATCCCGGTTTGAGCCCCCGGCTCCCCACCTGCAGGGGAGTCGCTTCACAGGCGGTGAAGCAGGTCTGCAGGTGTCTGTCTTTCTCTCTCCCTCTCTGTCTTCCCCTCCTCTCTCCATTTCTCTCTGTCCTGTCCAACAACGATGACATCAATAATAACTACAACAATAAAGCAACAAAGACAACAAAAGGGAATAAATAAATAAATATTTAAAAAAATTTAAAAAAAGAACTCAATCTGTGTCAAATATGAAAACGCATAAAAGAACATTGTTTTTTCATAAATTCACTCATGATGCCATTCATAATAGTTTTCATTGTTTAGTTGTGATTAGAAATAGCACTTGTAGACTAGGGGTTATGTTCTTTGATGTCAAACCCGTCACCACTGATGAACTCATATATAGGGAGAGTTAATAAGATTTCATGTACACTTGCCAATATCTGTGTAAAAAAATCTAAGTTCTTCTGATGAATCTAGCTTGTGCAGCACACTGATTCTGTGGTCATTTACTAATAAAAATGAAATTAGCAGTCAGGTGGGGAGTGAGCATATGTGGCTAGTCACAGGGACCCTGTTCAAGGTCCCCGTTTCCACCTGCAGGGTGAATCTTAGTAAGTGGTGAAGCTGGGCTGCAGGTGTCTTTCTATTGCTCACTCTCTATCTCCCCTCCTCCCTCAAGTTCTCTCCGTATCTGTCCTAAATAAATACATCTTCAAAAATAAATCAAACCGAGCTACACAGTGAGTTCAATAAATAACATTCTTAAAAAATTGTCATGATATATAAAATATTGTATGAAGATAGTAGAATAAATATAAGAACTGAATATTACTGAGACTGGAAGGTTGTTGAGGGCACATGTTACATTGTGCAAAGACTGGGGTTTAAGTCTCCAGGCCCCACCTACCAGGGCCAAGCTTCACAAAGGGTGAAGCAGGCCTGTAGGTCTCTCTCTCTCTCTCTCGCCTCTCTCTCTCTCTCGCCTCTCTCTCTCTCGCCTCTCTCTCTCTCGCCTCTCTCTCTCTCTCGCCTCTCTCTCTCTCTCGCCTCTCTCTCTCTCTCGCCTCTCTCTCTCTCTCGCCTCTCTCTCTCTCTCGCCTCTCTCTCTCTCCCGCCTCCCTCTCTCTCTCTCTCTCTCTCTCTCTCTCCATATCTCCTTCTTTCCTCTCGGTTTCTGTTTCTATCCTATAAATAAATTAATAGGAATATTACCTCATTTTGGAATGTCAGAGGTACATTTTCTCTTTTACATTTTTTGTTATCTTTATTTATTGGATAGAGACAGCCAGAAACTGAGAGGGAAGGGGTAGATAGAGAGAGAAAAAAAAGAGACATCTGCAGCCCGGCTTCACCACTTGCGAAGATTTCCCCCTGCAGGCGGGGACCAGGGGCTCGAACCCAGGTCCGTGAGCACTGTAAGCAGTGTGCTAAACCAGGTGCGCCGCACCCAGCCCCAGAGATACATTTTCAACTGTGTGATTTTCCTGTCTCTCTCTCATTCTCTCTCTCTTTATCTCTCTCTCATTCTCTTTCTCTCTCTCATTCTCTCTCTCTCTCTCATTCTCTCTCTCTCATTCTCTCTCTCTCTCTCTCATTCTCTCCCTCACTCTCTCATTCTCTCTCTCCCATTCTCTCTCTCTCTCTCTCTCTCTGGCTGATAATGTTGGTGTGGGCAATTGAACCCGGGACTTTGAAGCCTCCGGCATGAACATCTCTTTGCGTAACCATTATGCTGTCTCCCCCCGCCCCAGAAATACATTTTTATAATTCACATAATGCTGTCCTTCTATGCAGATGGCATTACTGTAGCTCAGTCCTGCTATCCTGTGTGTGTGTGCTATGAGGGAGATGGGTTTCCGGCCATTCAGTGACCCCCTGAAGACTGTTCTCAGCAGCTATGGCCGTGATCAGTCCTTCTTTGGGTCTAACCGGATGGTCCAGGGCTTCCAAGGGGAACTCCTGGCTAAGATGCCCTTGGGACAGCATGACGGGTCTGCTGTGGCCATGCCTATGACGCCTGCGGCTCTCCAATATACTCCGTGTCAACGTCTATCTCGCATGCAGTTTTCTTCCCCGACTGTTGGCAGTCGGCCTCGATTCACCACGCTGGCTCCGCTGTTACCCATTCTCTTCCAGCCGCGAACTCGGGAAGACGAGGTTGCTGGAAGTCCGTCTTCAGTACTGATGTACTGTGTGGTCCGGATTCTTCCTCCAGCATAGTCACTCTCATTTTTTTAGGGCCCTGATTTATCCTAATATGTCTTCATAGCTTCTAGAATCCCATAAGCCTTTTAAAATTGTCTGAAGACCTTATACGCAAAACCTCAACAAGTTGTATTTACAAATGTGTAATTTAGGACAGCTCTGCCAAGATTACATGAAATTTACATTTATACAATTTTGTTTTCACTAGAAAAATTGATATATAAAGGAAATGCTTACTAATGGAATTAAAAAAATTGATTAGTGATTTAATAATGATTTACAAGATTTAAGATAGCAGAGGTATAATTCCACACAGTTCCCACCACCAGAGTTCCATGTCCCATCCTCTCCATTGGAAGCTTCCTTATTCTTTTTTTTTAATATTTTATTTATTTATTAATAAGAAAAAGAGGAGAGAGAAAGAACCATGTGGCTCATGTGCTCCTGGGGATTGAACTCAGGACCTCATGCTTGAGAATCCAATGCCTTATCCACTACACCATCTCCCGGACCACGGAAGCTTCCCTGTTCTTTATCCCTTTGGGAATATGGATCAAAACTTGTTGTTGGGGTATAGGAGTTTTTTTTTTTTTTTGCCTCCAGGGTTATCTGGGGCTCAGTGCCTGCACTAGGAATCCACTGCTGCTCTGGAGGCCATTTTATTTTTCTCATTTTATTGTTATCGTTGGGTAGGACAGACAGAAATTGAAATTGAGAGAGGAGAGGGAGATGGAGAGAGGGATCCCTGTGCTTTCTACTCTGTGTGCTTAATCCCAGCCCCCCAGAAGGTATTTTAAAAGATATTAAAGTTACATATGTATAAACTGATACTTTTAGATATAAACAACTGAATCACGAAGATATATAATCAAATCCTTGATAATATAGATGTGGTGGCATGTGCGTTTACTTTGCTCTGTTTTAATTGTAATCGCAGAGCACTGTAAATAAATTTCAGTTGCGTATCACTGAAAACAAACGTGTGTCTACTCAGACTCAGCTTGAATTTTATTCTTTTTTCCCTTCTGGTACACAGCCCCAAGGTTCATTTTGTTTTCTTTCGTTCATTGATGTTTGCTCCTTTTGACACAGTGTTGCTTCAATCTGGCTTTTACTCACTAAACACAATACCCTCTTGGACCATACAGAGGCTGCCAAGACATCTTCATCTTCTGATGATGGGATGGTTCTCCCCGTCTGTGTATAGACCACCCACCCACGTGGCAGTTGACGGCGTGTATGTCGTTTTCAGTTTCAGACAATGGTAAGTTTTGCTTGAATGAAGGCGGGAGTGTAGGATCTCTTCCAATTAGGGTCGTTGTTTGCTGTGTGTTGTTTTTCTGGGGGCGATATATACAATACTCACTGAATCAGGTGGAATTTTGCCTGTAGTTTTCAGTCAGTCATCACTGTACATGATGGCTGTGCCAACTGACGTTTCAACGTTTATTGCTTACAGGTTTTCTTTTTCCCAGATGCTCTGAAATTCTTTTGTTCCTGATCTTTTGAATACAAGGCATTCTTACAGTTGATGGGTAGTATCTCGTTTTTATTAACAACTTTACAGTAATAAGAGAGGTTGAAAGTCTTGTGTACGTGTGGGCTTCCTGTACTTCTTCTCTGGAGAGGGTCTAAGTCCTCTGTCCACCTTTCGTGTTGCTTGTTTCTTTATTGTTGAGTTCTTTATCACGAGATCTTTGCACATTATGTATGTGAACCCCTTGTTACATGCATGAAACTATTAAACCATTTACAAATGAATTTTCTTTCAAATAGTCACTAGTGATTCACAAAGTTCAGAGTCCATCTTTGCTAAAATCAGACTACAATTTATTTCCCAAAAGTATTAGTTTAGAACAATGTTAGATGAATCAATGAGATAAATAACTATGGGGGGGCAGGTGACGGCACACCTGCTGAAGTGCTCACAGTACAGTGCACCTGGACGCAGCTTCAAGTCCCTGGCCCCCACCTGCAGGGAGGAGCTTCAGGCAGTGAAACAGGGAGGCAGGTCTTCCTCTCTCTCTCTCTCAACTTCTCTCTGCCTCTACCCAATAATAAATACATAAATCTACTTTAAAAATATCAGTGGGGTAAATCATAAATGAGAGAGAATGTCTCTGAATAAAAAAGGCAGAAGAATATAGACACATTCCTTTTAAACACATGCTAGATGTTAAATGAACACCTGTCAGTCATTGGCTACCAGGCACACATTAAAAGCCAGCTTTGTGCTCTAAGGAATTCATGATCCTGAAATTGCCATCGGCATAGGAGTGGCAACAGAGACTTGTATACATGCAAATACAATTTCATTTTCATGGATTGGAGAAGGGGAAGAAGTTAATCTTAGACGAGGGTCGGGCGCTAGTGCAGCAGGTTAAGCGCACATGGAGCAAAGCACAAGGATCATCCTAAGGACCCTGGTTCGAGCTCCCGGCTCCCCACCTACAGGGGAGTCGCTTCACAGGCGGTGAAGCAGGTCTGCAGGTGTCTGTCTTTCTCTCTCCCTCTCTGTCTTCCCCTCCTCTCTCCATTTCTCTCTGTCCTATCCAACAACGAACAACATCAACAATAACAGTAATAACCACAACAAGGCTACAACAACAAGGGCAACAAAAGGGGGAGAAAAATGGCCTCCAGGAGCAGTGGATTCATGGTGCAGGCACTGAGCCACAGCAATAACCCAGGAGGGGAAAAAAAGAAAAAAAAAGAAATCAATCTTAGAAACAATTATTTTGGGGCCAGGTGGTGGTGCACCTGGTTGAGCGCATATATTATGGTGAGCTAGGACCCAGGTTCGAGCTCCTGGTCCCCACCTGCAGGGGGAAAGCTTTACGAGTGGTGGAGCAGGGCTGCAGCTGTCTCTCTGTCTCTCTCCCTCTCTATCACCCGCTACTCTCTCAATTTCTGGCTGTCTCTATCCAACAAATAAATAAAGACAATAAAATAAAGTTTAAAAAAAGAAACACTAATTTCTGGAACGGCTTTTTTTTTTTAAATCCATGTATCATGAAGTGAGTAATTTAGAAAGTGGACATTTGAAGTCAAGAAGAGCCTGAAGTAGCGCTGCATATTGTGAGTTGTCAGCTTTGTGTTTAGGTCAAGCTTGTGGAGCTGAAGGGCCAGGAGAACATGAGAGGCTTATAACATGGCTACAGGTGACTTTCAGCAGCTAGCAGCCCACGCAGGAGGGACTGGTGTGAGTGAAGGTTCAAGTTCAGTAGCAGGTACAGCATTTACATGAGTGATGATGCCTCCCCCCGCCAAAGAAATAAATAAAATTAGAAAAAGAGAGATAATCTATGTGTATACCTATGTTCATAGAAGCAGTTTGTAGGAGTCGGGCGGTGGCGCAGTGGTACATGTGGCTCAAAGCACAAGGACCAGAGTAAGGATGCTAGTTCAAGCCCCCGGCTCCCCACCTGCAGGGGAGTCGCTTCACAGGCAGTGAAGCAGGTCTGCAGGTGTCTGTCTTTCTCTCCCCCTCTCTGTCTTCCCCTCCTCTCTCCATTTTTCTCTGTCCTATCCAACCACAACAACATCAATAACAATAATAACTGCAACAATAAAACAACAAGGACAACAAAAGGGAATAAATAAATAAATAAATAAATAAATTTTAAAGAGAAGCATAGCTTCTAATAGCTCAAACCTTAAAGCCAACCAGGTGTCCAGCAACAGATGAGTGGCTGAGTAAGTTGTGGTCTATACACACAACGGAGTACTACTCAGGTGTTAAGAAGGGTGAATTCACCTTCTTCACCTCATCTTGGATAGTACTTGAAGGAATCCTCAGAGAGGATGGAGTTCAGCCAGAAAGAGAAGGAGGGATATGAGATGATCTTGCTCATATACAGAAGTTGACAAACAAGATCCAACGGAGAAACACAAGGCAGAATTTGGGCTGGGTTTGGTTTATTGCACCAAAGTAAACGACTCTGGGCTTTAGGGGGCGAGGGTTCAGGTCCCAGAGCAGGATGGTGGAGGAGGACCTCGGTGTAATGTGGAAAACTGAGAAATGTCACACATGTAACAACTACTGTATTTTACTATCGACTGTAAACTGTGAAAGAGAATGATGAAAGAGAGAATGGGAAAAGTCTGAGTAGTAATGAAAGAGATAAGACAATTCATTACATCTTATCAACCGTTTAAAATTAGAAAACTAATATGCCTATCATTACATAACCTAACATTTTAAAAAAAGTTTATCTTCTGTGATTATACTTTTATTAAGGGACAGCTAAAGCAAAGTGTCTTTTAATTATTTTCTGCACAGTCTTTGTTAAAAAATGTAAATAGGGAGTCGGTTGGTAGAGCAGTGGGTTAAGCGCATGTGGTGCAAAGCGCAAGGACCGGCTTAAGGATCCCGGTTCGAGCCCCCGGCTCCCCACCTGCAGGAGCATCACTTCACAGGTGGTGAAGCAGGTCTGCAGGTGTCTGTCTTTCTCTCCCCCTCTGTCTTCCTCTCCTCTCCATTTCTCTCTGTCCTATCCAACAATGAAGACATCAATAACAATATTAACTACAACAATAAAAAATTTTAAAGTAAATAAATGTTATTAAGCAAATTGTGTGAGATTTCATCAGTGATCAATTTGCCTGATGTGAAATATTTTTGAAATACATTTACGAGCACATGTTGAGTTTTTTTTTTTTTTTTTGCAGTTACTACAATGAGGTGTTTACAATCTGTAAACACCTCTAAATGTTAACTGAAACCAAATATATCCAAAAGTTCGACCAGGTAGCAATCTTGGAGAAAGACAAAGAGAATAGAATAGTCTCTCTCCCCAATGTCTGAGCTTAAATTTCAGTAATTACTTGAAGAGACCAAACTCAAAAACAAATGATCTAAAGTAAATAGTAGGATGGTGATTAGAATACATCTACCCACGGCCTAAATAGCTATATTGGACATTCTAATGGTGATTAAAATAGTTTTTTAGAGATAATTGCTATGGATACTTAAATGGATAATTAGAAAAGCCTCTGTGACCACAGGAACCTAACATTTCAACTAATGAAATTTTATTTTTTTACTTAGATTCACCTTTATAAATCATATCTCCAAATATGTCTGAATTAGTGTTGACTTTTTTCCATTTGCCAACACTCACAAAATATCTGCATGTCTATATTTCACTCAGCACTGTTGTAAAAATAGCTTAAAGCACAAAACACATGTCTAGCTAATTTCAGACATAAGTTCGTTGAATTTTTGTTTTATGCATACTGAAAATCAGATATTGAGTCAATATGTCACTACAGCATCTGCTCAGCCAACTCAGCATTGATGTCTGGTCACAACCTGTGTCTGGGAGATTTCTGTCCATCCCGTGTCATGATCAAACTGAGCTCACTATGCATTGCTACATATGAAATCTTCATGAATTGTTACATATGAAATCTTCATGCACTGCTACATATGAAATCTTCATGCACTGCTACATATGAAATCTTCATGCACTGCTACATATGAAATTTTCATGCATTGTTACATATGAAATCTTCATGCATTGCTACCTATGAAATTTTCATGCATTGTTACATATGAAATCTTCATGCATTGCTACATATGAAATCTTTATCCATTGCTACATATGAAATCTTCATGTACTATTACATATGAAATCTTTATCCATTGCTACATATGAAATCTTCCTGCACTGCTACATATGAAATCTTCCTGCACTGCTACATATGAAATCTTCCTGCACTGCTACATATGAAATCTTCCTGCACTGCTACATATGAAATCTTCCTGCACTGCTACATATGAAATCTTCCTGCACTGCTACATATGAAATCTTCCTGCACTGCTACATATGAAATCTTCATGCACTGCTACATATGAAATCTTCCTGCACTGCTACATATGAAATCTTCATGCACTGCTACATATGAAATCTTCCTGCACTGCTACATATGAAATCTTCATGCACTGCTACATATGAAATCTTCAGGCAACAGCCTCTGAGAGCTTATGATTGGAAACCATTTCCTGGATGCATTTTATATCCATTATGTGTCCATTACAATGGATTTACAATAAAAGGAGAGAAGCCAAACATAAACTCAAGTGTGACAAACACAACACAACTGTGCTCATTCCAACTGCAAACCACCCCACTTATCAGATGTGGGTGAAGTGTCAGTGCACTTTCTCAGTGGGTCACACTGGCTATAGAAAGTCTGAGTTCTGGATGTTTGCAACCAAATTGATTTTAGTCACCTGTATATATGTCTATGTTTCTATAGTGCATTTAAATCTATAGTAATAGTCTTTCGTGCTTTATACAGCATTTTAATCACTACAATATAATTTCCTGAAGCCAGAATTTCTTTTATTCCTTAGATATTATGAATATATAATAAGTATATATTAACTGATAAATTATGAACATTCATCTCTCTCTCTATATATATATCTTTAAACAGCTCAAAGACAATATTTGCTGTATTAATTAGATTTCTAAGAAATGTGCTTGACTCAGAAGATTTTGTCTCTTGAAAATTCTTCCTAGACAATGGAACTGTAGCAAAGTGTCTTTTTAATTCCTCATAACGCTATTATGCACCATTTTTAATAGCTGCAAGGCCCAAGGCAAAAGAATCCTTGGTAAACAACCAGGATTAGTGAGTGGTAGAGCAAACCTTCAAGTCAAGCTCTGCTAATTCCAAAATGATTTTATTTTATTTATTTGTTTGGATGCAGCCTTAAAGTCAAATGCCTGACCCATATCACTGCTGTCTCTGTGCACTTTCGTTGTTCAGATATATAGAGAGAGACAGAGAGGGAGGACCGCCACAACACAGGGTCTCCTGTAGTTCAGCACTATCTCCCAGGTGATGCGACACTTGAACATGGGCTGCACAAAGGCAGGGCAGGCACCCTCTTCAGTGGTCCATGGTGCCAGTCACGAGGCTGCCTCTAACACATGAAAATGGGGACAGAAACTGATTCACACCAGCACTGAATTATCTTCACATTAGGTAAAGGTTATCCCCAAAAGGCCAACTCTAGTGCTTTGGACATGTATAAACATATTTATCTGGCATCCTGGCTTATGACTGAATCTTTCTCCAACAAACTCAAAGATCTGCTCTCCTTGGCTGTGTGAGAGATTCTGTCACAAACAACACAAGCAAAGTCATCTTGACGGGCCATCTGCAATTAAAGAAGACTGAAGGAAAAAAAAAAAAAAGAATTTAGCAAAAAAAAAAAAAAGAAGAAAATCGATTTAGTATAGTAAAATGCTTGATGTGAGATTTAATTGAATAAAGACATACATATTGTAGATAATGTCAGTGGAAGTTATTGCTGTTTGTACAATATGTGTGATAGCTAAGACACCACACGGAGAGAATACAAATAAATTTGAGTGACATGGATTCTGCACAAGGGCGACTTTTAGTCACTTTGAGTTGATTTATTTTCAGGCTAGCTTCCCAAGTGCTGCAAAGCAATTAGGATTTCAGGAGCCTAAATAATAAAGTATGATCTTTTTGCAAAGCTAAGTCTCCAAATCAAATAAATTTCATGATTTCTTAGAAATCATGACGTTACCGTTTGCTAAATTCTAGCAACTTCTAATTTAAGGGGATGTATGAGATACTAGTTACCCCTGTTTCTGTGACATAAATGTATTAAAGGTAATAATAATGTTTTTATTATCTTTATTTATTTGTTGTCTAGAAGGAAGAAAATGATAGGGAGAGAAATAAGAGAAACACCTATAGCATTGCTTCACTACTCGCAAAACATTCCCCCTGTAGGTGGGGACCAGGGCCTTGAACCGGGGTCCTTGTGCGCTCAACTAGGTATGCACTATCTGGCCTCAAAAATGTTTCTTTTTCCTCCTTACAATTCAATGCCACACAGAGAAACATATATGGATATTCAGTTTAGCTGTGGACTTTTCAATTACAGTGAATGGGAAAAATATAATTTTTACTTGTATTGAATCATGAAGAAAACATTCTTAGAAGTCTTAATAATTATGTGCAGGTCACTGATATATGTTGATATATGTGACTATTGTGGTTCAAGGTCGAGTCCATCCAACTTCAAGGCTTGCTTTCTGACACATTCAACTAATTCGTACGCCATCAGCAGCAATGCCTTCTCGGAGGACTGGTGACTGCTCAACCCTGTGGTGGCAAGTGCTGAAATCTGGAGACTGGAAAACACGTGAAAATGATCACTGCTTTTAAATGTCTCACAAACTAGGAAGGAAAATATACTGGTTAAAAAAGCAAGCAAGCCAACAATGCAATACGAAGATGATGTGAAAGATTCCTGTGACAGGGGCCGCCATTAGGTGCCATGAATGTGTAAGACACGGGGAGAGCAGTATAAAAGAACAGATACTAGCTGCACAGTCAGGGAGCAGCAAGGGTTTGAAAGGAAGCGAATGGAGTGTTTAACTATAAGGAGAGAGAGGAAGCACGACTGAGAAGGAATGGAGGCGAGCACGCAGCGGATGTATAAACTGCATAACCGAGCTCCGCCTGGCTGCGGCAATGTTCACTAGCACAGCTCACGGCTGAGTTATATATACTGTGAGAGGATTCACAAGCAGTGTTAACCAGAGGTCGTGCCGAGTACAAAACGCTGGCTAGAAAGAAAGTGTAAGTGCAGGTGGGTTCCATGTCCAGTAGGGGATCTGATATTTAGACTCCATCTAACCTAATGTTTATGAAGTCATACTGAGCTTGTCATTTCAAGGGACCAATTTAGGAATCATATCTCGGAGTGAAGTGTTTGTGGAATGGACAGAAAACAGGCAACTGAAGCAGTCAAAGGCAGCTCAGGGATTTGAAGCTCTCTTGGAAAACAGTGATAACATACAGGGTGAAAATGAAAGTTAGAAAAAGAGAAATGTGTGCCGAAAGGAAGAGGTGAGAAAGAAAGAAAGAAAGAAAGAAAGAAAGAAAGAAAGAAAGAAAGAAAGAAAGAGAGAAGGAAGGAAGGAAGGAAGGAAGGAAGGAAGGAAGGAAGGAAAGAAAATAAGCAAGGGAGGGAGGAAAGGAGGAATAGAATGAAGACAAAGAGAAAGGGGAAGAACAGCAGATAAAAATAAAGCTACGGAGAGCAGAGAAATAAGTAACTTGAACAGGAGTTTAAGGAGTACATGTTTCTCTGCATCATCTGACTGTGAAACAAAATCAGAATAGCAAATCAACGTGTTAAAAGCATTTTTTGTCTTTTGCCTTCAGGGTTGTTGCTGAGCTTGGTGCCAGCACTAGGAATCCACTGCTCCTGGTGCCTTTTTCCCCTTTTGGCGAGGACGGGGGCCGGGGGGCAGACTGAGAGGACGAGGACTGTAGCACCGGAGTTTCTGCCGTCTGGTCTGGTGAGAGTCAGATGGAAAAGCAAGAGCACTAGCTGGCGAGTCATGCTGCCCGCCCTGTTTTACTAAATAGGATGTAAATAAACTGTTTTCTAGTCGTTACACTTCCAGTGCGCATTGTCTTTTATTTATTAGAGTGATCTTGTACACATTTATGTAGTTTTCTATTGATACTGAATATACTCCTGACTTACATAACTAAAAGCAGATAAAAAATTGAAGATAGGGAGTCGGTGTAGCGCAGCGGGTTAAGCGCAGGTGGCGCTAAGCGCAAGGACCGGCGTCAGGATCCAGGTTTGAGCCCCCGGCTCCCCACCTGCAGGGGAGTCGCTTTACAGGCGGTGAAGCAGGTCTGCAGGTGTCTGTCTTTCTCTCCCTCTCTGTCTTCCCCTCCTCTCTCCATTTCTCTCTGTCCTATCCCACAACAATGACATCAATCATAACTACAACAATAAAACAACAAGGGCATAAAAAGGGAATAAAAAAATGAAGATAAAATATATAATAAATATAACATATAAAATATATATAAGGCATTTCCAATTCTTGAGAATCATACTGTGCGTCACAGAGAAGGCATTTAAAATACACGATTATAGATAATAGAATGCATGTTATAGTGGATACGGGTCTAGAATTGTGAGGCTTTGCAACCCAGAGCCAGAGCAGAGGATAAGGCATTGGACTTCGAAGCGGGGAGTCCCAGGCTCCATTTCTGACATCACATGTGCTCTGTGTCTCTTGTTCATTCACAGAGATTAATACAAGGGCAACTTCACGGAAAGAATAGTTCATTTGGTGAAAGCAGAAAAAATGGTGACTAGAACTACAAATAGAATTCCCAAAATAATGTTTTGGGGGACTGAGTGGTGACGCACCTGGCTGAGCGCACGTTACCAGACGCACGTGAATCCCTCTGCTCCGCATCCTTGCTGTTATTGCCATCTGCTTGTGGGACATAGTCCCCTTAGTGGCCATGAGGTGGCATTTAACTGTCACACAGGTTCATGCACCACTAGGGTCTCACAAAAGCATCCCTTCATGTGCTTACTGGTCATCTGCGTCAAGAGTAAGACAGGTATTATCTATGCCCCACTCCCACTGAGTCTGACACCCCTGGCAGTGTTCGGTTTGATAGATCTTTCTACCTAGACCTCATGTACCAAACGCACAGTCAGGGTGTCTGCCTATTTGGAGTACAAGTTACAAAGCCAATCATAGGACTGGAAGCTTCTTATACATATGTGCTCGACAGAATAATAATATGATTAAAGAATAATTTTTTCGGGGCCAGGCAGTGGCATGCCTGGTTAAGCACTCACATTACAGTGTGTAAAGTCCTAGGTTCAAGCCTCTGGAATATAGGGGGAAAGCTTCAGAGGCGGTGAAGCAGGGCTGCAGGTGTCTCTCTGTCTCTTTATTTCTCCCTTCTCCATTCTGGATGTCTCCAATAAATAAATATAATAAAACATTTAAGAAGTTTTAAAAAGCAAAACAAAAGAGTATTTTTCTTTTTTGTTCTTTTTCTCCAGGGTTATTGCTGGGCTCGGTGCCTGCACCATGAATCCACCTCTCCTAGAGGCCATTTCCCCCCCTTTTGTTGCGCTTGTTGTTGTAGCCTCATTGTGGTTATTATTATTGCCATTGTTGATGTTGTTGTTGTTGGATAGGACAGAGAGAAATGGAGAGAGGAGGGGAAGACAGAGGGGGAGAGAGAAAGACAGACACCTGCAGACCTGCCTCACCGCCTGTGAAGCGACTCCCCCGCAGGTGGGGGGCCGGGGGCTCGAACCGGGATCCTTAGCCGGTGCTTGCGCTTTGCGCCACATGCGCTTAACCCGCTGCGCCACTGCCCCGACCCCCAGTCTTTTTCTTTTTTTTTTTTTTTTTGCCTCCAGGGTTATTGCTGGGGCTTGGTGCCTGCACTACGGATCCACTGCTCCTGGAGGCCATTTTTTCCCTTTTGTTACCCTTGTTGTTTATCTGTGTTGTTGTTACTATTATTGATGTCTTCATTGTTGGATAGGACAGAGAGAAATGGAGAGAGGAGGGGAAGACAGAGAGGGGGAGAGAAAGACAGACACCTGCAGACCTGCTTCACCTCCTGTGAAGTGGCTCCCCTGCACAGGTGGGGAGCCGGGGGCTCAAACTGGGGTCCTCATGCCGATCCTTGCGCTTTGTGCCACATGTGCTTAACCCACTGTGCTACTGTCCAGCCCCCCAAAAGAGTATTTTTCTAAATGCACTCTTCTGTCTATAGTTATAATTTGTAAGCATGCATGTAAATAACCGCTTAGTCCAGGAAACGTGCATGTAAGGAAGATTCAGCATAGCAATGATGAGAAGTTGCTCCCTTTACCATTCTTTTTGACTTAGTGATTTTCTTCATGCTTAAAAAATGTTAGTATCTGAGGTTATTTTTCACTGATCCCTGTGCCTGAAAATGCTCACCAGTCTCTCAGGCAGAATAAACTGCCAAGCAGAGGCAGATGCGTTTTGGTGATGTTTTATGGGAAACCAGTGAAAAGAAACCTCATAAGCTCTGACCTTATTACTTAATTATAAGAGAATTATGCTTGAACCCATTCTCTCAGCTTAAAAGAATCATATCGTCATATTTTATTCACTATTCAGCTTGAATAGACAAAGAGTTAATTTTTTTAAATCACAGCCTTGCACCTACGGGGACAGTGCTCATAATTTTTTCATCCCCAATAGTGAATCTTCATCCTGCTCCAGTAACCCTGTCTTATTAGGTGCCCTCATGACATCTCTGTCCACACACTGTGTGTGTGTAAGTGTCTGTGTGTATGTGTACACGTGACGTGAGTATTCGTTGTGTGTCTGGAGGGGAATCAGCTTCAATTACTTATCCACAAAATATGTTGCTAAGATAGTATTATGTGGAACGATTCCTTTGTTCTTCAGATGGTTTTTATGGTATTCTCCATGTCATCTTAGCTACCATTTTACTGAATCATTATTCTTTTTTGATTTTTGTATAATCTTTATTGATTGATTGGATAGAGACAGCCATAAATGGAGAGGGAAGGGGGTGATAGAGAGGAGAGAGACCTGCAGCCCTGCTTCACCACTCACAAAACTCCCCCCCCCCGCCGCCGCAGGTGGGGACCAGGGGCTTGAACCTGGATCCTTGTGCATTGTAACATGTGAGCTCTACCAAGTGCACCGCCACCTGGCCCCTCCTGAGGCATTAATTATCCAGAAGGTAAAAGGCATCGTACCGGTGAACTTTGTTCATTTCTTCTCTTTGCGGGCACACTTGCCATTGTCCTTGTCCCAGCTTGTCAGTACCTTTAGCCAAAACTGGTGAGAAACAGGGGAGTCAAGTCTGAGAAACATGCCAGTCGGGCAGCAGCAGGATAGACCACTGGGAAGGCGCCTGCTGGCCAAGTTTTTACACACAACTAGTCGGAGCCCAGTTGCATGGAACAAACCTTGAGAACTGTGGTATATTTCTCTGTCTCCATCTCACCTTCTCCTGCTCTTTCTCTCTGAAAATGGTGGTTTGGAATGGTGGAACTTGGGAATGACAAAAAATGGACTAAAAGATGTTCTTCTTGATATATTAAAATGACTAAATTGATATTTCTGGGTTTAGTTTTGATTTTTTTTCCTACAGTTTCTTCTCACTGTTGGTGGAGCTCCACTTGTGGAGTACTGTTACCTTTTACTTTTTAGGGCATCAGATGGTGGCACAGCTGGTTAGATGCTCACATTACAGTACGTAAGGACCCACGTTCAAGCCCCTTGTCCCCCGGGTTCACGAGTATTGAAGCAGGGCTGCAGGTGTCTCTGCCTCTCGCCCTCTCTCCCTCCCCCTTCTTTCTTGATTTCTGGCTGTGTCTATCCAACAATAAATAAATAAATTTAAAAGGAAGCTTTTTGCAAGTGGAACTTGACCATCCTCAACTCCGTGGATTTGAGGAACACAAGGACAAGTGAGTATATTTTGAACACATTCCAAGAATTTACTTCCTAATTAAAGAAACATAATCAATATAAATAGGAACATCAAGAAAGAGTCAATGAGGAGGACCATGTCTCTGTGAGGACCGCCTGCAGAGTACAGATGCCAGCTGATCTTTGGTCTGGGGCAGGCGTCCAAGGAAGCAGTTATGTACGTCGTGACAGCAGTCAAACCTGCTCTAAGCTCCCATCTCCAGCCTGTCAACACAAGGCCACCTCCACAAGCACTTCACACAGTGTGGAGCAGTTCATTATGTGAAGCCCAGTTCTATGTATTACCTCCTATGTATTAGCCCACTCAGCTTGACTGGTAACTGGGCTTGACCTATAGGATTTGTTTTCAGAACTTTGAGTGCATGTGTGTGATTTGAAACAGCCATATTCTCTTCAGACGCGTTCATTAAAAAAGCCAGGCCCGGACTGCTTTAAAATAAGATGATTATTTTACATGTCCACCAGAACTATCTGGAAATTCCATATGCTCTGCATTCTTGCTGTTATTTCCATTTGCTTCTGTGACTTAGCCCCCTTAGTGGCCGTGAGGTGGCATTGGATGGATACAGATTCACATATCACTAAGGTCTACTGTCTAATAAGACCATCAGTTCATATGTTTACTGGTCATTTGCATAGATATTAAGATGGAGATTATCTGTGCCCCATTCCTACTGATTCGGAAATCCCTGGCAGTGTTCAGATTGATAGATCTTTTTACCTAGATCGGATGTACCAAAACACATAGGAGGGTGTCTGCCTATTTGGAGTATAAGTTACAAAGCCAATGATATGATTTTTTGTTGGCTTGTTTTTTTTTTAATCTTTTTATTCATTTACTAGTGATTAAGATAAGAGAAGAGAGAGAAAGAACCAGACATCATTCTGGTACATGTGCTGCCAGGGATTGAACTTGGGATGTCACCCTTGAGAGTCCGATTTATCCACTGCACTACCTCCTTCACCACAGAAGCTTCTTATACACTCCTGCTCAACAGAATAGTAATATGACTAAAGAATATTTTTCTCAGGGCCAGGTATTAGCATGCCTGGCTAAGCATTCACATTACAGTGTGTAAGGATCCAGGTTCCAGCCCCTGGATCTTTGGGGAAAGTGTCAGGAGTGGGGAAGCAGGTCTGCAGTTGTCTCTCTGTCTCTTTCCCTCTCTACCTCTCCCTCCTCTCTCATATTTTCTGTGTCTCTAGTCATTTATAAATAAATTCAATGAAAAAATAAGAATAATCCTGTCCTTATTAGCACAACCATTCTCTAGTATAGAAACAATAGGAAATAATAATTACAGAATGGATGGAACTAGAGGTGATGATTATTAGCAAAATAAGTAAAGATATGAAAGACAGCTACCAGATGGTTTCACTTATATATGGAATCTGGAGATCTTATTCACAAGAACTTGACAAAATAACAAAAACAAAACAAAAATCAAATAACAGAAGCTAGAAAACTATTTGTAAGACTTGTGAGAACCATAGCGGTTATCTTTGGGAGGTGTGCTGGGGGGGCAGAGAACTTTGGTGGTGGGTGTGGTGTGGAGTTATAAATCATAATCTTGGGAGTCCGGCAGTAGCACAAGGGTTTAGCACAAGTGGTGCAAAGCGCAAGGACTGGCAAGAATCCCGGTTCAAGGCCCCGGCTCCCCACCTGCAGAGGAGTCGCTTCACAGGCGGTGAAGCAGGTCTGCAGGTATCTGTCTTTCTCTCCCCATCTCTGTCTTCCCCTCCTCTCTCCATTTCTCTCTGTCCTATCCAACAATGACAGCATCAACGTCGTTGATAACAATGATAATAATAACTACAACAAGGAACAACAAAAGGGAAAATAAATAAAAAATATAAAAATAAATAAATTGTGATCTTACAATCTTGTAACAAATATTAATAAAAAGCAAAATTTTCATAAATTTAAAAAAAAGGGATGGTGGGGGAAAAGGGTAGGCTAGGAGGTTGTACCATGGTTCTTGAGTCTTTTCTTACCTCTTGTGTGAGTTAGTCACAAAATAATGGACTTCAAATATTCTCATGTTCTAAATAGGAATATATAGCAGGATATATAGAAAAGAAGAATTAATACTGTAGAATAAGTCAAACTCACTAATTAACTGTGATATATGGAACGGTCCAGCCTCATACAACCACTTAAGATATACAACAAAAGGGCCAAGGAGTATTCAGTGGGGTCAAGCTGTTCTGCTCAGGAGATGGTTCTGGGAACACTGGACAGCCACATGTAGAAAAGTGAAACTAGACCACCACCTAGCACCAGACACCAAAGTCTAATCAAAATGGATACAAATATGGATATCAGACTTGAATTTCTAAAATTTATAGAAGAAATCACTCATGAAACTTTTCAGGATCCTTATGTCAAGGATGTATTTGAAGACTCAAACCCATGGGCATGGGAAATGAAAACAAGAGTCAATAAATGGGACTGTATGACACTAAAGAGGCTAGACATCTAAAGCAGACTACACAAAGATGACCAGGTAGCCCAGTAAATGGGGGAAGATAATTGCAAACCACATCTGATAAACAACTAATTGCAAACATCTATATAGAGTCAGTATAGATCTACAAAAGAAGTAAAAATAATCTAACAAAATTGGGCCCAGGAACTCAACAGACAGTTTTCTAAAGCAGAGGTAGGCACACATGGTCCACAGACACATGAAGAAATGCTTTGCTCTCTGTCCTAGTGCATGGTGCTGGCAGAAGTGAGAGTGTTTTGTAGAAAATTTAGAAATCTTATATATGTATCAAAAACTATATTGACTATATATCATTAATCCCCCCTACAAGAAATAGAAGAAACTACAAAAACAAAAAATAAATACTCAGTAAACAAAAACATGAATAAATTCCCCTTATCATTAGAGAAATGCAAATTAAAACTACACTGAGGTACCATCTTATACCTGAGATAAGGGCTTCCATCAACACATCAGGAAAGGACAGGTGTTGAAAAGGTTGTGGAGTAGAAGGAATTCTGCTCTACTGACAGTGGGAACGCTTTGCTTTGGAAGACTCTGTGGAGAGTCTTTAAACAGATGCAAATGGAATTACATTCAGGTCCAGCAATGCCACTGTTAGGCGACTTATCCAAACAACAGAAACACAAAGGACATATGCACCCCTGTGTTCATAGCTGTGTTATTCACAAAAGCCAGAGTGGAAGCAGCTAAATGCCCATCCGCAGGTAACTGACTAAATAAATTCTGGGATGCGTATTTCACGGACTACTACTCTGCAATCAAAAAAGATGATACTGTGTCCTTTGAAACAACATGGATGGAGCTGGAGGTGATGATGTTTAGAGAAATAAGAGATGAAAGACAATTACTAGATGGCCTCACTTACATGGAGAATCTAGAGTTCTGATATACATGAAGTTGAAAAAGAAGAATCAGAAGCAAGCAAATTGTTTCTGAGACTAGTGAGAACCATGGCAGTTCTCTTTGGAGGTGGGAGAGGGGATACAGAACATGGGTGGTGGGTGGTGGGCGTGCTGTGGAATTACACAACGTTCGCTTATAGTCTTGTCATTCACTTACTAACCGCAAAGAAAACCAGCTTACAAATAGTGTAGAGATACTTTTACCTATCTGCTTTGATTCAGTCTATGGTTTGGTCAATAAATATCTTGAGTTGGATGTATTGCAATGTTGTCTGAAGTCAGTTCAATAGATCCAAGGGCCAAGTCAGAAACCTGGATTCCAGCACATGCATTATGCTTTTTGTTTATTATTATTTTTTTAATTATAGCATGGGTAAATTTAGGAGATGTAATTAACAAAACATAGATGTTTCTTTCTTCTTTTGTCATTTTTCTTCATGGTCAAAGGGATAAAAAGAAAAATAAGGTGTAGTTTTAAATCACAGAAGTATTTAAAATATCACTTTAAGAATTTGGGCTTTCTTATTTGCATGTATCATTTAGAATAAAGCATGATAAAAGGTAATATTCTCAAAAAATTTTCACAATCAAATAAATTAATTTTTTTATTTATAAAAAGGAAACATTGACAAAACCATAGGATAAGAGGGGTACAACTTCCAAAATTGCCACCACCAGAACTCTGTATCCCATCCCCTCCCCTGACAGCTTTCCTGTTCTTTAACCCTCTGGGAGTATGGACCCAGGGTCATTGTGGCTCAATTCCCTGCATGCTTCTCTCAAGTCATACCAAATGATATTGCATCCACCGATCCCAACCTAACCAATGCAACGAGTGCCATCTCAACATGCTTCACTTCAGACTGTGTCCACAATCTAATAAATTTTGAGGGTTGAAGTGTGGTTTATATGAATGCGTACAAAGTAAATACATCTCAAAATGTTTTGTAGGTGGTAATATCTTTGGGGACAGTATGTTTACCAAAATAAAATAAACTTTGTCTAACAATAAACTGAAATATCTTCAACATAGAGTTAATAACAATATAGAGAGCATGAATGAAATAATTAGTATTCACATTTGAAAGAGTCATTAGATATGCATGAAACAGTTAGATGCAAGAGATCACTTCAAAATCTCCTTGAGCCAAGGTCTCCTAACCCTCTGAGGACACTTTGAAACATGTTTAAGGTGCAGAGATCGCTTAAAGTCTCAAATTTAAAACATTTGTAGTTGTTGCCTTGTCTGTACTGCAAAGGCCAATGGAATCTTTTATACAACTTCCATAGTCTCTAAATACTTTATTATTTTTTTACTACACTTACTTCTTGGAGAGAGAGAGCCAGAAATTGGGAGGGTAAGGAGAGATAGAAAGGGAGAGAGATAGAGAGATATCTGTAGCACTGCTTCACTGCTCACAAAGCTTTCCCCCTGTAGGTGGGGATGGGGATTTGAACTCAGGTCACTGAGTTTCTTTTCACTCAACCAGGAGCGCCATCACCTGGTATTTGCCTAGGACACAAAATCTACACTTCAGAATAGGCCCCCAGCAGCAAACAGCTGTGAGATCTGGGGTGCACTGTGCACAAGGTCCTGAGCACTCACAGCGTCTTGTCAAGAGACTCCTTTCCTGCTCTTATCAGCAAAAGTCTGCTGTGTGGGAATCGGGCTGACCGACTTCCCGTTTCTCATCAGCATGTCTCAGAGATAGTGCTGTCAGGAGTGTGATGTTAAGAGAATACACAGCTGTCCCCAGTTTTGAAGAATCATCTGGCAAATGAGTTTAGAAAACCAGCTTAACATCAATTTAACCTTTAAAGAGCACATTTAAAAATAAAATCCTTGTGTGGGCGGTTGTCTACTCAAAGATTGTGAATTATTTTCCCACTAGAGGAAGAGAGAGAGAGAGAGAGAAATATGTGCTTCAAAATTAGCTTTATAGAGAGTCCATGTCCTTAGGGAGAAATAGTTGTTTCCATAGTTAGGTTATCTGCACCACTGGGCCTCAACTAATTAATTTTATTTTCTAATAGTATACCTCAAGGAGGTTATGTTATTAAACTTTAATTGAAGTTGCAAGTCCAGAAAGCTTTGAGAAGCAATAAAAATCACCTACTATTCACAGAATCCCAGAAAATCAAATAGCACTTATTTGTGACTGGAGACAGAAGGCAGATGTGCTGTGCAGCAGCACTGTGAAATGAAAGGCAGAGGAAGAGGCTGTACTCACTGCTCCTGACCCGGTGCGAGGATGGTAACTGTCAGCCTGGAGCTGCCCTCCTCTGTAAAATCAGGCAAGGAAGAACATTTAACTCCCCACACATGGGAGGACGTTTCTTGAGTGGCGGAATACTGCTACAGGTGTCCCTCCTCTCTCCCTCTTCTCCTTATCTGTCTTTAATCCTCTCTCAAAATAAATAAAAGGAGAGGAAATAAAGGAAAATAAAAGGGGCAAAGCAAAACTTTTCCTGCTAGAAACACTGGTGGAGATATAGAATTACAAAGACCCAGTGGTGATATTGGTGGCAAAAAAGAAAGAATATGTAATTTAGGAAGAATTTTTGAGAATTAAAAAATAATAAATGTGGTACAAGAATAGATAGAATAATGGTTATGCAAAGAGACTCTCCTGCCTAAGGCTTTGCGGTCCCAAGTTCAATCCCCTGCCCCACCATAAGCCAGAGCTGATCAATGTTCTGGATATATATATATATATATATATATATATATATATATATATATATGTATATATATATGTATATATATATATATAGTATGCTACTGTTAACTTAACTATAACATGTCACTATTTTAAAAATATAACAGTAAAATATTTACCTTGGCATTCTATACTTGGGGACATTGTCACACCACTTTTATTTAATAGGATAAACTGTACTGTTATCATGCATGCTCAAATAAGCAAACCCTTACAAGATTCTAGAAGATTATATTCCAGATGCAGTAGAAATTACCCAATGAATTGCCATTGTAATGTTATGCAATATTTTCAAAGCTTTCTATCAATAATAATCCCCATTCTGTACTTACTTTGTTAACAATCTTTCCCCCTTTGTACTGGGGGATTCAAATGGTTGACAGTAAGTACAGTGTTGACACAAGGGAAGAGTTCCTCATCTCAGCGTAAGAGGCGATTTTCGAGGTCCTCCTCTGCCTAGCACCACATGCTTAGGAAACACGCCCTACATAACCTCTCCCCAGAGTCCTTTGCTTTTGTGCAATACACCATTTGGTCCAAGTTCAACTTTGTGTTTCTCCTTTTTGTTCTAGTTTTCCAACTTCTGCACTTCTCATACAGGGGCAGAAGTATTTTTGTTTGTTTGTTTGTCTTACTTTTTGTCACCAAGGCAGAGAATGAGAGGCATTACAGTGGTACCCCACCACCCCTGACTGTTCCCTCTGAACAGTGCTCTCACTCTCATGTGCTGGGCAAGGTCTTAAAACTGACTACTGGTTCTGTGTAAGATGAATACAGTGACATGTGAGCTATTGTACCCGTCTCACTTGCTTTTCCAAGCACATAGTCACCTATCTGAGTGCAGAAAAATTGTCTTTACAACCTCAGGGACAGGAGTCATTCTGAATCACGGTGTCAAGCGTGTTTCCAGAATATTTGAAGACATCCACAGTACTGTGTCAGTATGGCTCTTAACTCAAAAGTCCACAACTTACTCCACTAAAGATGTCCAATTACTGTCCTTTCCTATAGTGTCTTAACAAAGACACGGCATGTATAAAGCCTTGCACTCTGAATTTTCTCTACTGTTATCTCTTTTTATTTCCTACTATTAACTAAATCAGTCAAGATAAATTTACCTTTAGACATTTTATATTTAAGACGCCATATAACTAAAGCCATCAAAATTTATATGACTCCTAAAGCATAACTTAAGAATTACATAAATAAAGTCAATGAGTACTTCCCTCGATGTCTTAATACTGATCAGTTGGAGTATTATGGAATTAACAGAGATCCTTATAAAAGTCTGTTCTAACATCCCAGACATTGGGATATAACTTAATTAATACAACTGAGTAGCAATTTAAAATAATGAGGGTTTTCCTTTTATCTATCAGAGTGGACACTAGCATAGAATGCAGAGGAAAATACAGAGACAAGTAGATGGGAAAGTCCGGTTTCATGTACTTGCTGTAGCTCAGTATACCGTTAAATATCTCCCCCTCTTCCTCCTTGTGTATATGGATGTGTGTCATTGAAAGAGGTGAGATGATATTTGCAAATGTCCAGGTTTAGACATATAAGCCTCAGGTTGTTCAGAACTAGCTTATTTACTATGGGCGTCATAATTTACAGGGACAGATGAGTGGTGAAAATGATTACTGCATATCACAACGGAACGCTACTCAGCTGTTAATCAGCGATGATGTCTCCTTTGCATGATCTTGGATGAGACTTGAACACATATTAATAAGATAAGCCAAAACAAGGACCCATCCTGAACAACCTCACTCATATGTGGGATTTAAGAAATCAGGACAGAGAGGAAGGACACAAGCACAGCTTGCGCTGCTCACGGTATGCTGCAGGAAAGCACAGGACTTTGGGGAAGGAGGAGGAGGAGGAGGGAGGCATAGAGAGAGCCATCGGTCCTACTACATGCTGATGTGCAAAGAGTCCAGCTATAGGTGAGAGTGCTCTGCAGAGAACTTGCACAGGGAGATGGGAAAGTAGGCTCTTGTGTCAACAACTGAACTCCCAGTAAAAATCTATATATTTTTTGAATTCAGGAAAACAGGTCATCAAAATAGGGCAAGTGAATATTACATCTGCTTTCCCATGTATGTTACCCAGGTTCCATCGGAGCCCCGGGACTCTGGAGGAAGAGTCAGTGCTCTGGTGTCTTTCCCTGCGCTCACTCCGTCTTTGTCTTTATCTGAACATGCTAGCCAAGAGTGATGCCGCCTCATGACGATAAAACACACAGATTCCAGTGCAAATCTGCGGCTAAGCATCATCCTGTAGAATTTGGCTTCACCTTCAGAAGAGCAATGACCTTTCCAAGAAGGTCTTTTTCAACCTCTGACACTTGAATAACACTTCATCACTGGAAATGTCATTGTACTGAGTCAGAGAGGAGGAGTGACGTGTGTGGGATTAGGGAAGTGTGTATATTTCCACGTCATAGAACATGGTGAAATATAGACTAATTTGTAGAGGCCATAAAATCGCAGCACTTGATTATGAATGGGGACCCTGCCAAAAGCTTAGCTTTGTAATAACTAATGTGATCTTATTAAAATAATAAAAGGTCATGTCATGATCAAAGGATTAGACAGTGAAAACATGTCTTTTTCTGCTTTACAAACTACAACCTAAATTTTTAAAATTAACCATGGCATTTATAGTTTGCTAGGATAAGTTTTTAAAAATATTTTAATATACTTTTTAAATTTAAGAAAGGATAAATTTAAAAAGCCATAGGATAAATTTTAAAAGCTCTTTAATTCCATGTCTATGCCCTCTTCTTTAACAAGGAGAGACTGCTCTTGGCCTTTTTTTTTTTTTTAAGGTAAAGAGAGAGAGAAATGGAGGTGTGACAGGAGGGACATCACAGCCTCATACCACCAGGGGTGAAACCCCCCCTTTGCATGTGGTGACTGGTAGGTTGAATATGGATCCTCATGCGTGGGAATCATGCATTTTACCAGGTAAGATATCTGCTGACCACGGATCATTACCTTTCTGTAGAGAAATATATTTTTAATGATTTTGCACATTTGAACAATATAGACAGTAAAACACAGCTCTATGCCATAGGTATGCAATTCTGTGATGATGGTAGGAACTCTTTTGTTAAGAATCTGTTAATGAAGCCCAGTATTGACATTTCTATCAGTTGTACATTGTGATATATATCAAACTATTTCTGAGATTTCTTTATTGTGTGAAACAATTCCTTATTAGTATACATCATTAACCTTTATTAATTTAACTTGAAATGCATTCATGGAAGAGAGATTTTTGGCTTATAGTACTTCTATTACCTGTATTGACTTTCTGAAATATTATCTAGGTTTGGGGAGACAGCATAATGGTTATGCAAATAGATTTTGATGCCTAAAGCTCTGTGATCCCAGGTTTAACCCTCAACAATACCATAAACTGGAGCTGAACAGTGTTCTGGTAAAAATAAAAAATAAATAAAATGACTATTATACACTTGTGGTTGAAAAACTATCAGCTAAACTTCCACAAATAGTGAGTGAATACTTGCTCTGTCATCCTCTTTCATGAATTTTTATTATCACTTTGATTTTTCATGAGGGCTTGGATTTTTCCCTATTTCACCATCACCACCACCACCAACAGCCATGTAAGACATTGCACAGGACCACCCCCAAGGCCCCATGTCCCCACCCACACTTCACCCACTTGCTGGCAGGACAGGAAGTCCGGTGGCACCTGCAGATCCATTCTAAAAGCTTCAAGCCATTAAGTTTCTCTCTTCCGCAAGGAGTCGCCCATGTGTGATGAGAAATGCATACATTCTGGCAATTTGCCAACGGGAAACAAGGACACACGTCACACACTCTCACTGAAAATATGTGCATTTTTGAAAACTCATAAATTCTGTAGCAGGGTTGAGAAGATTCTTGATTCACTAGGGGTTTCAAATTTACAATTTAATTAGGTTCAGGATATACTTCTGAGAGACAGAATCTTGAAGTGTAAGAAAGGAGATATGAAGATATAATTTCTTTATTGCGTGACTAGACTCATAGGTAGATATTTGAATAAGTGCCCATGTAATGCTATGGCTATCAATGTCTGAAACAGGAGATTAAAAATTAAATTGATGAACACTGTAAGAGCCTTCTGAGGACCCTAGTAATTACATTGGATCGACCTGAACAATCTAGGTCAATCTTCCTCACTTCCTAAGTGAGGGTGAAATAGGTATTTGAATGCACCTCCATGTATGTCAATAGTATGTATTTTCAGTGGTATCTCTGAATATGGTTGTTGACTGGCAAAGCCCAGCTCCAGCTACTCCAGAGGATGAAGTCTAGCAGAGAGGTGGCGATCACACACACAATGTAACTCCATTATTGGCAACATTTGACAGTTAAGGGTGTGATACCAATAACTTTCTAGAATGACACTAGATAAAGCATTGAAAAATTATTTTAAAAACTTTATAGTAACTTAATGTTAACCCACAAAATTATAAGATAATAAAGGTATATTTCTGCACGGTTCCCTCCACCAGAGATCTCTGTCCCCATTCCCTCCACTGGAAACTGCAATAGTTCTATTAAGGTCACAGATTTGGGTTGGCTACTATTTATTTATTTATTTATTTATTTATTTATTTTTATAAAAAAGAAACATTGACAAAACCATAGGATAAAAGGGGTACAACTCCACACAGTTCCCACCACCAGAACTCCATATCCCATCCCCTCCCCTGACAGCTTTCCTATTCTCTATCCCTCTGGGAGTATGGACCCAGGATCACTGTGGGATGCAGAAGGTGGAAGGTCTGGCTTCTGTAATTGCTTCCCTGCAGAACATGGATGTTGACAGGTAGATCCATACTCCCAGTCTGTCTCTCTTTTTCCCTAGTAGGGCAGGAATCTGGGTAAGTGGGGCTCCAGGACACATTGGTGGGGTCATCTGTCCAGAGAAGTCTGGTTGGCATCATGCTGGCATCTGGAACCATAATTGTGGCTGAAAAGAGAGTTAACATATAAAACTAAACAAACTGTTGACTAATCATGAACCTAAGGGCTGGAATAGTGCAGATGAAGTGTTGGGGGGGGTCTCCATTTTGTAGATAGTTAGTAGGCATATTTAGTTATATTCCAAAGGGCCTGTGGCTATACTAGTTTTTTTTTTTTTTTCTTTACCTGAGCCTGAAATCTGATATGCAGGTGTTATTATCTGGGGAGATGGTGTCATGGCTGGGAAAAGGGTCAGAGTTGTATCAGGGAAGAGAGTAGCTACCAAATATGGGAAAGGGGTATAAATATTGTTGACTGTAAACCCCATTGATTTGATGTGATCTGGGGCCCATATTCAGCTTAGGAGCCTGTGTGACCTCTGCATCCCTGAAGATTCAAGCTCACATTCTGTGGTCATAAGTAGGAACGTTCCAAGCTGCCCCAATTTCAGGACCCATCTTCCTCGGGTGGAACACAGAGTATGTTGTCCAGCCTCCCGTCAGAGGATGGAACATTCTCTACTGTTGTTGATCCGCACTGAGGGCAAGGTCCTATGGGGACCCACAAAGGGGTCTATTGTATTGTTCCTGATAGAGACGACCAGTAACAATGGAGAGAGAGATTTATTCAAGGTCTAGGCCCATCATGTCTGTGTGGAAATGTCAGGACTCCCTGACTAGGTAGGGCCCCAGCTGATGGGGTGGCCTGGTAGTGACTGAAGAGTCATTGTTAAAGTCTGCCAGTCTCTTGCTCTTATTCAGCTTTTGCAGTCCTTGCTTTGATAAGGTTAGCTTTGGAGTGAGTGAGGGAAGTGTACAATCAACAATATTTATACCCCTTCTCCATATTAGGGAGCTTCTCTCTTCCCTGATGCAGCTCTCTGTTCCTTTTTCCAGCCATGACATCATCTCCCCAGACAATAACTTGGATCCCCTGTATATCAGATTTCAGGCTCAGAAAAACAACAACAACAAAACTAGTATAGCCACGGGCCCTTTGGAATATAACCAAAATAGGTCAACAAACTACCTACAAAATGGGAACACCCCAACTCTTCATCTGCACTATTCCAGCCCTTAGGTTCATGATTAGTCAACAATTTGTTTGGCTTTGTATGTTAATTCATCTTTCAGCTACCAGGTTCCAGATGCTACCATGATACCAACTGGACTTCCCTGGACAGATGACCCCACCAATGTGTCCTGGAGCCCCGCTTCCCCAGAGCCCTGACCCACCAGGGAAAGAGAGAGACAGGCTGGGAGTATGGATCCACCTGTCAACACCCATGTTCAGCGGGGAAGCAATTCCAGAAGCCAGACCTTCCACCATCTGCACCCCACAGTGACCCTGGGTCCATGCTCCCAGAGGGATAGAGAATAGGAAAGCTGTCAGGGGAGGGGGTGGGATACGGAGTTCTGGTGGTGGGAATTGTGTAGAGTTGTACCCCTCTCATCCTATGGTCTTGTATTTTCTTTTTATACATATATATTTTTAAAAAGTTAAAAATATTTAATAATTAGATATATTTGTTAATGTATAAATGTATAATAGATGAATGTAAATTAAATTCAATTTAAAATAACTTTCAGAACCTAGAGTATAATGTGAAATTTAAAATGAAAATCAATCACATTAAAAAATTCATGGAAGATAACATTGATCTGAGGAAACTCAGTCCTGTACTCAATTTCATCAGCATAGAAACTTCTGATTATATACTGCAGATCAAATATTTTCCTCAAGCAGTTTAGATCTTCATAAATTACACTGAATAAAAATTTCTATTTTTTTGACTTTTTCATGATTAATGCTGATAGAACTTATACTGGAATTCCATGGGAATAATATTCTGAAAAAAGTATTAATCAATTAAACAGGAAATACAAAATTAACCTAACAATACCCTGCATTGATTTGATGCAAGTCAGCTAACTGCTAAATGCATATCCCTCTATGAAGAGCAATACCCTGCATGACAAGTCTGCATCATCTAACTTATAAATAACCTAAACTAACACAAATATGTACTTAATTTTCCATTCAGAATCGCCACTGCAGGGTGTTAAACTGTTATTGCTGTAATGAAAGCATTCCAATAATGAATTAAACAGTTTAATGTTTTCTGTAGTCTGTTAAAACTGCTCAGTGTGGCACTTAATCTTTAGAAGAACTGAAAACGTTCTACCATTTCACAAGTGTGCACTAACCTACTTGACATGCTGTTTGGAGTTGACAGAATGTTTATACAGGAGTCAAGGTGCCTAATGGCATCAGCAGGATGATTTTACCTTCAAGATGAGCATCTTAGAGAGAAGGTTGACTCTACTGATAAGTATTTCTATACAGACATGCTCCCAACTGTGCAGACAGTAAAGCTGAAAAATAAACAAGTGCTGAAACTATATTGAGTTGTTCTGATACTTGCTATAAAATGACATCTTTAGGCCACCAGGAATATCTAAATAAATAAGAGATAAGTAAAGCCACCAGGAATATCTAAATAAATAAGAGATAAGTACCAAAGAATAAGGAAGTAGAAAAGCAAGGTAATAGTTGAATTAGGAGAGATAGATAGATAGATAGATAGATAGATAGATAAATAGATGGGTGCAGCTGAGAGGCTTTTGGGCATAATAGGTATGATTTAAGATGTGGTCTCGCAGGGAGGCTTTGCGAGTAGTGCGTAAGGAGCAAGAAATCAAGATAAGGACTAGGCAGTGTGTGACCTCACAAGGTCGACATTTTACCCAGCTATCTATTAGTTCCAAGTTACAAAATTATAATCTTAAAGATATGATATAACCTAATCTCCAGCTTAATAGAGAGACTCAAGGGACATATATCATCACAGACTTCTAGGAGAGAAAGTATAACGGAACCTTCAAGAGAGAAGGTAGTATAGAATAAAGCAGGTGAAGAGCTGAAATGTATTTCTAGTATTGATTCATCTTCGGCTTTTAATAAGAAAAATGGCATAAAATTGGTGGGTATAGTTTTATAGCTATGTATGTGCACAGAAGTCACATACCCACATCCAAAGTTCCAGTTCCAGGGGAGATATTTTTTTCTTTTTTAAGATTTTTTTAAAAATATTTTTTATGTATTTCCTTTTGTTGCTCTTATTTTATTGTTGTAGTTATTACTGTTGTTGTTATTGATGTCATTATTGTCGGATAGGACCGAGAGAAATGGAGAGAGGAGGGGAAGACAGAGAGGGGGAGAGAAAGACAGACACCTGCAGACCTGCTTCACCGCCTGTGAAGCGACTCCCCTGCAGGTGGGGAGCCGGGGGCTCGAACCGGGATCCTTATGCAGGTCCTTGAGCTTTGCGCCACGTGCGCTTAACCCGCTGCGCCACCGCCCGGCCCCCTATTTTGATGATTTTCATTAGAGAGTTAATGGTTCACAGTGTAGTCAACACATGGTTACAACTCTCATCTCCCCGTGCAAGTTCTCTGTGGAAAACTCACCCACAGCTTGGATCCCTGATCCATCGTCAGGCAACAGCGCCGCAAGGTCCTCTCCTCCCCCTCCACCCCAGCGTCCTTTGTTTGGGTTTAATACACCCTACCAAGTTCAAGGCTCACTTTATTTCTAACATGAATATACCACTTTTTGAAATAAATAAATTTAAAAAAGGTTTATTAATTTTTAGAGCCAAAGAGAAATCAAGAAGAAAGCCCGGGGGGGGGGGGGAGAGGGGCAGATTAGAAGGATACAGAGAGACATCTACACGACTGCTCCATGAGAACTTCCCCTCTGCAGCTGGGGACTGGGGTCTTGAACCCGGGTCCTTGCACACTGTACCATGTATGCACAATGAGGTCTACGTCCATCCAGACCCATACTACATCATTTTAAGAAGACACCAACAAAATGTTCCTCCTCGCTGGTAGTCTCGCTGTTTTCAATTAGCTTCACCAGACTGGCACACCAAACACTTCCTGATTTTATGACATGTATAGAATTTAACGTTTCGGTTAAGTTTTCACTTGAAAAGGGCTATTTCTGTTCTTAACCAGAATTCAAGAACTGACAATGTGTTGCTAGGGGACACATCAGGACAGTCCTGTATTATCAATAATGTATTACAGGGATATTAAATTCTATAATAAGGACTGCTTTGTTTTTTCTCCTTGACTTTTTTATTGAGAGCTTAGTGGTTTATACTATCCTTGTTGGCACATGGGCACAAATTCTCATCTCACCAAGGCTCACCATCAAATACAGTTTATCATTTCTAACTTTGGTCTTTTCCATCATCATGCACCAAGAACAGAAAGCCTCACCTCCCCCTACCCCAGTCCCTGTCCTCCTCTCCCAGAGTCCTTTGCTCTGGTGCAATACTCAGAATTAGTCCAAGTTTTATTTTATGTTTCTCCTTGCTGTTCTTGATCTGCCCATAAACGAGATCATCCTGTATTCATTCTTCTCTTTCTGCTTATCTCACTTCACCTGATTCCTTCAAATTCTATCCAAAACGAGGTGGAGAAGGTGAATTCACCATTTTTAACTGCTGAGTAGTATTCCATTGTGATTCTAGACAGCAACTTACTCAGCCACTCATCTGTTGTTGGACACTGAGGCTGCTTCCAAGTTTCAGCTATTACAAATGGTGTTGCTATGAACATGTGTATGCGTAGATCTCTTTGGATAGTTATTAGAGAATACAAAGAAAGACAATGATGAGATACCACTTCTTACCATGAGAATGTCACACATCGAAAGCAATAGCAACAAATGCTGGAGAGGCTGTGGGGACAAAGGACCCTCCTGCCCTGCTGGTGGGAATGTCTACGGGTGCAGCCCCTGTAGAGAGCAGTCTGGAGACACTCAGAAGGCTAGAGGCGGACAGAGAACTTCTTTTGAGTTCAACTGTTTATTACTACTTATAGTTGAATTTCTACTTCTGGGTCTATAACTACTGGAAATGTCACAAAAACACCTATCAGCAAGAAACAAAGGAACAAAGAGAAAACTAATTGAAGGCCTAGAGGAAGCTTGTATGATTCATGGATAAATTAAGTTCTGGTATTTATGATATTTTTGAGTTTGTTTTTGTATTAGAATGCTTAGAGCTCTGGACTTAAAGCACTTGTATTTAAAGATGCTTACACCAGTTGAGTAAATTACAAAACAAACCAAATAACTAATTTTTTATTATCTTACATTTGTTTCAGTTTCAACTAAAATTACGAGCACATAGGACAAAGAAGATACAGTTGCTATTCAGCACTTATTTCTATGCTATTTTTTACTTTTGTTTTATTTTTCATTCCTTGCAAAGTATAACTAAGCTGACACAAAGTATATGGTACATAGAAGAGGCCTCGTTTGCATCGTTCATGAACAAGTCCTGTTATACTTAGGAAATCTTCATTTTGGGGGACAATAATTAAAAATTTAAAATACAGTTCATGGATCTTATAATTTAGTGGCATTCTTTTAACAAAACAAAGGCCTTTATTGAAATATGATCATGTTAATCCAAGCAGTTTTTCATCACTTACAATTTTAAAGTACTTTATAAAATCTTCCTTGTGTTTTTCAAGTATTTGGTAACATCTGTCGCCACAAAATTTTTATTTATAACTATGAATTTCCCCCAACAAAAGTATCTTTTTCTTAGTGAGAAAAAAATCTTTAAAAGTCACCATAGGGGTTGGGTGGAGGTGTACCTGGTTGAGTGCACATATTACAGTGTGTAAGGACCCAGGTTCAAGCTCCCAGTCTCCACCTGCAGGGGAAAACTTCACAAGTGGTGAGGCAGGGCTGCAGGTGTCTCTCTGTATCTTTCTCTATCACCTCTTCTCTCAATTTCTGGCTGTTTCTATCCAATAAATAAGTAAAGATAATTTAAAAAATGAAAAAAAAAGTTATCATAATAAAACTCCTGAAGGCATTTACTTAGTATCACTTTGCTGTGGGGAGAGGGTTGTACGTAAATTTAACTTGTAAGAAGAAATATTTTATTCATTTTCAAAAATTTTAATGAAAATAGCAGGCATGTCTAAACAGAGTCCAGGAAACTGTCAGTTGTGATAGTTTGGGAGAAAGAACCGTAAATAAAGTGATAATTACTTTCAAGGATTTGTAGAAGTTTGTATCCTTTATTAGTACTTGAAAGACTAGATATTTTAAATCATGTTTTATGTTAATATTATCTGCCTATTGAAACCATTCTAAATAAAAGAAACAAAAAGATAAAGTAATAAACAGACCTCAAGATTGAACTGGGATTTGAATAAAAAACATTTTTGAAATTATCTTAAATAATTTAAATATACAAAAATACTTATAACTGATTACATTAAAAAAAAACTTTAACAAAACAAATGAGTAGAAAAAGACTATCATCTCCACTTAAATACGCATCTGCAGTACATCTGGACATTATAAAATAGAATATTGGCTATGTATGTCAGCATGATGCATTTACCAAAGCGTGGATTCTAGGACACACCCAAGGACATTAGGGGAACTCAAAACAGAGGTATGAGTTGCATCTGTGTATGTGTATATGTCTACACTACATAGATCTATGATGGATGCACATAAAAACACTGGAAACCAGAGGTAGACAGAAACCCAGCAAAGGCACCTGCAAACTCTGAGCATGGTGCAGAGAAGGCAGAGGCGTCAGGAGAGCAGACGGCTGGGGAGTAAGATGCAGGCATCCATCCATACGAGGTACCAAGGGACCAGATGAACCACCAGGGCGAGGCCATGACCTGCACAGCCCTTAAACAGCCTTCACCATTCCTGGCAGGGAAGAAACCTGCAGGGGGCAAGCTCCGTCTGGGCAAGGCCAGTGCCTGCCATCGGACAGTCAGCCCACACGGACACAGCGGGATGGCAGACCACAGTGCCAACCAGGCATTCAGCTCCTCCTCCAGTCAGACAGACAGACAGACAGACAGACAGACAGACAGAGAGGATAGAGACAGAGCCGTGGCGGAATGCGGATGTTCAGGTCCTGCATGTGGCAGGCAGTCGCCTGGGCAGACAGGCAGCCTGGGGGTGGGAGCAGCACCAGCAGAGACACAATGAGACACAAGATGCCTGGAGGAGGACCAGCTGAGACACTGAGACACAAGATGTCTGGGAGGAGGACCAGCTGAGACACACTGAGACACAAGATGCCTGGGAGCAGGACCAGCTGAGACACTGAGACACAAGATGTCTGGGAGGAGGACCAGCTGAGACACTGAGACACAAGATGCCTGGGAGGAGCACCAGCAGAGACACAATGAGACACAAGATGCCTGGGAGCAGGACCAGCTGAGACACTGAGACACAAGATGCCTGGGAGGAGCACCAGCAGAGACACAATGAGACACAAGATGCCTGGAGGAGGACCAGCTGAGACACTGAGACACAAGATGCCTGGGAGCAGGACCAGCTGAGACACTGAGACACAAGATGCCTGGGAGGAGGACCAGCTGAGACACTGAGACACAAGATGCCCGGGAGGAGGACCAGCTGAGACACTGAGACACAAGATGCCTGGGAGCAGGACCAGCTGAGACACTGAGACACAAGATGCCCGGGAGCAGGACCAGCTGAGACACTGAGAGACAAGATGCCTGGGAGCAGGACCAGCTGAGACACTGAGACACAAGATGTCTGGGAGGAGGACCAGCTGAGACACTGAGACACAAGATGCCTGGGAGGAGGACCAGCTGAGACACTGAGGGAATGCTGGGAATGCTTCTTGCATCAAAGCAAAGGACTTGGGGGAAGGAGAGGGAGAGTCAGAGAGGGCAGGAGAGAACTTTGAGGTGCTAGTGCATAAAGAAAAGAATACACGTGTCAAAAAACATATAAAGCTTTAGCCCTTAAATTAATGTGATTTTTAAAAAATTCAATCCCAAGTAATTTTGATGAGATCAATAATGACGCCACAGGAATCCACAGTATCATCCAATAACGTGTAGAACACATTTTTCAATACAAACTGAAATGTCAGTCAGTACTGACAAGTGGAAAACAAAGCTACCAATAGAGGTTAAACTCTTTTGAAAACAAAAAGACTTTGTAGTCATCAAAATCAAAATTTAGATCTTGTTAATACTTTCTACTACAAACAGCACTCGTGAGAAAGCTATTTATTTATCAGCTTTTGTAATGTTATGGATTTAAGGTAATTAAATTATGAGAATTCTCTGTTAAAAAAGAATAAAAGATAATGTATTTAGACTTACACATTACAAAGGAAAGCTTAAAGAGTGGATTTGAACTGAATTTTTTAAATCATAACTGGAAAATTCCATGCAAAATAGGCATTCATCAAATCATCTCAAGATGTACAGTATAACCAGGATCACAGAAAACCAGACATGAGGAATAGAAGCCACTATCCCAGCACATTTTAAGCCACTGCTGAAGCCATGTCTGATAGCATCACATTGACACACTACCCACAGTTGTCCGCATGGTCAAATCCCTTGTCAAGGTGTCCTGGGTCTCCATGGATACACTGAAGCAGTTGCTAATACAACAGCAAGTACTACACTGTTCTACAGCACAAGATTATCTGGAATGTTTCAAGCTTCTTTTGTTGTTATGAATAAAGCTGCTACAGTGATTCTATAAATTTTTGATAAACAGATGCATTCCTTTCTGTTACAGTGGTAGATTCTTGTATTATTGGGCAAATAAACATATTCCTTTTATACACAATGCTTGAAACATTTTCTTGTACTTGTAGGAAATTTAATCGTCCACAAACAATAATGAGAATTCTAGCTGTTTCACACACTCTCTATAAACTGATGAGTTGTTTTTAACTTTATGTAGTCCATTATGGTATGAATTTTGTATTTTTATAATGACATGGTGATCCTAGTAATATAAAATTCCTATAATATATTACTGATTTATTTTAATGAAGGAGAAAGACAGAGAGAGAAGGAGGGAGAGAGAATGATACACACAGAGCACTGCTCAGCCCTGCCTCATGGTGGTAAGGAGAATTGAACCTGGGACTTTGGAGCCTCAGGCATGAGAGTCTCTTTCTATAACCATCACACTGTCTCCTCTGTCCTGTTTTCTTCTCATATGCAGAATACCAGCAGGTGATATGTGTACACACACACGCACACACGCACGCACACAGTGGCGGTGCTGTAGTGATGGACACACACCATGATAGATTTCCTGTAGTGTGGCGTCACTGACACCCCATCTTGTACCTCAATGGCGTGTTCTCCCCTCTGCATACAGCCTTGTGGTTTCTCTTTGACCAGTGTCAATTATCTCTACTTCAACAACCATCGATTCCTGGAGTGGAAAATAACCCCATTCTCCAGTGTGATCTTATTTTGATGCAAAGATATACTATGACTATTAGGCTACTTGTAGGGTGACTGAAAATGACTAAAAGAGGGTTGGGCTGTGGAATGCCCAGTAGAGCTGGCATGTCAGAGTGCCCATGGACCCAGGTTCTAGCCCCAGATCCCCAACTACAGGGAAGAAAGTTTCCCAGTAGGGAAGCACTGCTGTGTCTCTCCATTTCTGTCTCCTTCCCTTTCAATTTTTTTGTTTTTACCCATAATTAATTACATTTAAAACCTATACAAGTAAGAGTGACTTAAACAGATAAAAACTTATACAATTCTGAAAGTATTATATAATATATAATATATATCTACAAATGTTCAGCAGATAAATGCTTGCATGTAAAAAAATCTTCACTTTATGCAGTTGTCCATACTGTATGTAACATATATCTATAGAGAGCATGCCTATTAAGGATATTATTCATCTTAACTCAATATATAGATGTATATTATTAAATGTAAGACTACATATAACTTCTTTATTCTTTATTTGAACCATTGTGTCAACTTTTCTTAATATTTTAGAAGTATACAGAGAGGCTATTTTATAGTATGTATGTATTTCAGCTTGATATTTTCTATACATAAATAGAACTATACGTATTTGGCAGGAATACTATTTAGGAAAATACATTTTTGTTGTTAAAATCTAATATTTGAGGGGTACAGTATCACTGCAGACTGTAGCAGTAAAAATATATACCTACAATTCCCTCTCAATATAGTTCTACAAATTATATTCCCTTTATACATACTTGGAGTGATAAATTGTTTTATCATGATCTTTCACCTTTCCTTGTGACTTTTTGGCAAGAGCAGTGTCAATATATCAAATATATACTGTCACAGAGTAGCTTTTGAACAATGGGGTAAACTCTCACTCTTAAAGGATTATAATAATTCCTCAGGAAAAAGACAGGAGGAGAAAGAGAAAGAACCAGGTATCACTCTGGTACATGTACTGCAGGTGGTTGAGCTTAGGACTTCATGCTTGAGAGTCCAGTGCTGTAGCCACTGTGCCACCTGCCAGGCCATATACATCTAAATATTATAGGTATCTTAAGCAATAAAAGTCCAAAATGGTGAAGCCACTTCTGAAGACATAGTGGCAGTTTGACACAAAATTAAACCACGAGGGAGTTGGGCTGTAGCGCAGCGGGTTAAGCGCAGGTGGCGCAAAGCACAAGGACCGGCATAAGGATCCCGGTTCGAACCCCGGCTCCCCACCTGCAGGGGAGTCGCTTCACAGGCGGTGAAGCAGGTCTGCAGGTGTCTGTCTTTCTCTCCCCCTCTCTGTCTTCCCCTCCTCTCTCCATTTCTCTCTGTCCTATCCAACAACGACAACAACAATAATAACTACAACAATAAAACAACAAGGGCAACAAAAGGGAATAAATAAATAAAATAAATATTAAAAAAAAATTAAACCACGAAATCCAATGATTCTGCTGCTTGATATTGACTTAAAATACAGAAGACACATTCATGTAAGTGTTTTATCCAGATTTATTTGTATAGTTACCAAAACTGAGAAATAACTAAGGTAGGTATAGTGATAAACCAAGTGGGATAGGCCCATCCCTGAAGTGTTATTATTCAGTAAAAGACCAAAGAGTGACGCACCTGGGAATAGCACTTGGCTTGTCATGAACACCATGCAGGTTAAGCAGCCAGGTGCCTCACACAGGAGTACCGCAGGAGTAAGGCATGCTGGGACACTGTGATGGCTTCCGCCAACTTCCTGTTTCCTTTCCTCTCTGCCTGAAAAGGTCAATCCTGGGCCACAAAGTCCTGGGGAAGAAACCATAAGTTAGCAAGTCAGGAGGAGTCATTTGTGAACTTTATACTTCCTGTTTGGTGACAGGAGCTAGTCAGATGACGATGATTTCAAGTAAAGACAAAAACAAGATGATACCCTCAACAACTGCCCTGCAAACACTCAATCCTACCTATAAGACAATTTGAAAAAATATATACGTATGTATGTCAGGAGTTGTGAAGGGGTTTTGTCCAAGTGAGGGTAGGTTGCGTAGGTGAATGCCAAGTGTTTTTAGAGCAGTATAATCATTCTGTCAGTCATGGAAATAGAGTCTGCATGAAATTCTACAAATGTCAACCTGCATACACTGTATAGCCCAATGTATGGACCCAAATTATACTCTTTAGTTAACAGTAATGTGCCAGCCTTGGCTCATGGGTTATAATAACCTATAATAATAGGGAAAGAGAGAGGCAGGCTGCGAGTATGGACCGACCAGTCAACGCCCATGTTCAGCAGGGAAGCAATGACAGAAGCCAGACCTTCCACCTTCTGCATCCCACAGTGACCCTGGGTCCATGCTCCCAGAGGGATAGAGAATGGGAAAGCTGTCAGGGGAGGGGGTGGGATATGGAAATACAGTAGTGGGAACTGTGTGGAGTTGTACCCCTCTTATTCTACGGTTTTGTTAATGTCTCCTTTCTTAAATAATTAAAAAAATAAAGTAAGACAAAAATAAAGATGCTACTAATAAGAAAACTCTATGTGGAGTGTTTAGGGGGGTAAGCTTTGCATTTCACTCAACTTTACATAGAACTAATTAATTGACGTAGGTTAAATTGCCCCACCTGCAGGGAAAGCTTGTTGAATGGTGAAGCAGGTCTGCAGCTGTCTCTTCCATCTCCCTCTCCCTCTCTGCCCCTCCCTTCTCAATTTCTCTGCCTCTATTCAATAATAAATAAAATGTATCTTAAAATTAATTAATTCAAATGATTTTATTGTAAATAAAAATGTGTCACTAACTGAATATTTTATCAGCTTAAAACAGTAAAATGTGAATTTGTAATATGCAAGCACACATTTTATTTTTACTGCAATATGTTCTTGTTACAAATCTGTGGAGATTCTATTTTAATTTATTTTTCTATATTACAAAATGTAAAATAACACGTCTATAAATACTTTTATATGAATCCCAAAAGAGTTGTTTGAGCTCCCTATTTAGGCTTGATTCATTACCTTCTTTATAGTACTTCTTATTTAATCAAATCATTCTCATTAAAAATGCTCTGGGGAATTCCCAACCTCTTTTTTCATGATGGCAGTATAATTGATAAACAGTTTGTAATTAATTTACAATGCAAATGAGTAAACATTATAAAGAATAATAGTTGCATTATTATAACTGTCGCAATAATATGAGATATTGCAATAGTATACAACCAACTGCATAGCTCAGTGTAGATAGTTCAGATTGGAACTTATACTATCACTTACATTGGTCAAGAGTATTTATTAAATATCCTTTAAAGACTTTTTTTGATACAGGAGACATGGATTTTAGTCTACATTAGAAAAAGAGTAATAGAAATATATTTACATATAACAGAGGGTCGGGTGGTAGTGCAGCGGGTTAAGCGCATGTGGCGCAAAGCGCAAGGACCGGCATAAGGATCCCCGTTCGGGCCCCCGGCTCCCCACCTGCAGGGGAGTCGCTTCACAGGCGGTGAAGCAGGTCTGCAGGTGTCTGTCTTTCTCTTCCCCTCTGTCTTCCCTCCTCTCTATTTTTCTCTGTCCTATCCAACAACGATGACATCAATAACAACAACAATAATAAATACAACAACAATAAAAAATACAACAAGGGCAACAAAAGGGGAAAAAAGCAAATTAAATAAATATATTCATATATGTAATTATCGAAGTATGAGAAAATAATATAGCTTGGATTTCAATGTAAACTTCACTCTAATATCCAGTTTATATCAAACAATAATTCATATCATTCATAAATATTCCTTTTTTACTTTTATAGCTAAAAGTCTTATTTCATATTGTTAATCTTTTCATATTTTTATTAAGAGTGAGCATAATAATAAACTTGAGAACTAATCTTCAAAATCTTGAATATAAAATATTAGATGAAAAACGAAAGCTATAAAATGCAAATAAATATGAAAATATAACATAAAAGAAAAATGTGCAGAGCTTCCATATGACTAGATTCTGCCCTTGGCCTCAGGAATGTTACCTGGTCTCTTTGTCATCATTCTTCCTCTGCTAGAAGGAAGTTTCTTCAGTCAGAAGTCCAACACTGAGCTCCTCACGTAGTGCATCATTCTAAACCTTCACGTTTTGCGGTTCTGAATTTCTATACACAACATGGCCTTTCTCACACAAAGACACAACATTTTGAACAGTTAATTTATAACATACCCAGTTTTACCACATGTATTCTGAGTAATTTCTCTAGAAGTAAATAAAGTTAAATGTTCCTTCATGCCATCTCAGACACTCATGGATTTTTAAAAATTTTTTATTAAAGTAGATCACATTGTTTTACTTGGTCATTTTCTAAAAGGCTGAGTAATATGACGTGACAATAGAAAAACAGAAATAATGTTTTCTTTTTTTGCCATCTATCAAAAACACCTGGTCTAAGCATATGTATTCATGGGTAATATCAGAAAGTGCCATTCTTCATATGCATCTAGTTGGACTATCTCCTGTTTACTGCCTCACTGCTATTCCTCACACAGCTACACCTCACTGCAGAATATAGTATATTCTTAGTTATTTTACATAATTATGAAGAAACAGAAGTATTTGCTACAAAAGATGATTTATGAATTGTATGAATGCTGTACTATATCATGCTAAGACGTAATCCAGACATTAAGTCTCAGGAATAATATTAGGAACAAAAGAAAGACACTTACTGTAGTTTAAGAAAACAGAATTGAGGGTCCAGAAGTAAACTCATGTCTGTTGGTACCGATTTTTGACAAGGTGCTACGATCATTCAGTAGAGGAGCTAGTACTGTGAATAGATGTTACTGTGACCAGTGAATTGGTCATATGCCAAAGAATCTATCATTCTTACCACAGACTGAATAAAACATGAACTCAAAGTGAATAAAAACACTTTACACATAAACTAGTAATCTCCTTAATACAAATATTGAAGAAAGAAGCCTGACAGTTGTCTAAGGGTAGTCACTGAGATCCTCAGTCTTTATCAAGCCTTCTTCCATAGACCTGTCCACAACATGGTGCCCTGATTCCTCCCAGAGCAACCAGAGGAAAGTGTCTGTATGTGTGGGGATGAAAACCACAGTATTTTTGTAATTTAATTTCAGATATTATATTACAAAGCTGCTACTATATCTAGTTTGTTATAAATTATTCACTAAAACTAAGATTAAGCCAATTTCCTGAGTGTCTACACAATGGGAAAGAAGTCTTCAGAAACCATTTTTTTGAAATTATCTACTATAAATATCATGTGCATAATAAACATAATAAACATACCAAGACAGGTATCCAAGGTTTCTGAAGAGTGATGTCTTGTTAGTAAACTAGGTAAAAGGGGCCCAGGTGGTAGCGCAGCGGGTTAAGTGCACAAGGCGCGAAACACAAGGACCCACATAAGTATCCTTGTTCGAGCCCCCGGATCCCCACCTGCAGGGGAGTCGCTTCACAGACAATGAAGCAGGTCTGCAGGTGTCTGTCTTTCTCTCCCCCTCTCTGTCTTCCCCTCCTCTCTCCATTTCTCTCTGTGCTGTCCAACAACAGCAACAACAAGAGCCACAAAATGGGGAAAATGGCATCCAGGAGCAAACCCCAGCGATAAATAAATAAAAATAAAATATAATAGACAAATAACCATAGCCAGCAGATATATTGGTTTATGCCAAAAGAAAAATAGCAAAATGCAAATGTAAATACCAATTATAGCCTTTTAAATCTCATAACTCATCTTAAAATGATTACTGTTCATTGTAACAGATTGTCATATAAAACAAAATAAAATGTACGACTTCTATTTCTACTGAAATCATAGTTCAGAAGTTGGATTTTGTTATAAAAAAGTCCGTAAGTGTTTATGACTGACATTTTGAGACACAGGTGTGAGTTATTCATGTATGACAGTGAAAATTTAACAGAAATAGCATGCTTCTAGATTAAACCGGTTTGGAAGTACTATTTTCCGAATTTATCATCAGGAAATAAAGAAACACATGCATTTTAAAATAGCTGATGCTTTCTGTTAATTTCCTATTTTCTAACATTGACAAAAGTAAGATATCTCCCCATAAAGATCAATTCTGTGAGGTTGTCTTTGTTTAGCTTCTTGGTGATTCCAGTTAGAGAATACTCTTCTACACTTTCCACTTTCATTGTAATCATTTATTTTCCTTCATTGTTTTGTTTAAAAGACATAGTCAAACCTCAACTGATAAACTGAGACTTAAATGTAAGGATTAGAGGGTAGTGGAGTCTAAATGTGACTAAGATAAAAGAATGATTATATCAGTTAGCATATAGGGGAAATAACTCAGAGTTGCATGCCTGAAGCTTCTGGTTGAATTTCTGTTGTCACATATGCCAGACTTGGCTTCCCTCTCCCTCTCCCTCTCTCTCCCTCTTCTCTCCCTCTCTCTTCCTCTTTCTCATCACATGTAAAGTTTTCTGTCATACAAAAAATAAATTAAATAAATGTTTCTATAGCCTCACATCAATAGATTATCAATAGATGAGTATTCTAAAGAAACATTCATCTCTCTCCAAAATTATCATAAACATAGGGACATTAACAGCTAATTTTAAAGAATTTTATATTTTATTTTTTTATTGGCAAGTTAATCATAACACAGTTGTAGGCACTTGGGTACAATTTCTTATCTCACCAAGACAGGAATCTGAAAAACATCCTCACCTCCAAATTAGGTCCATCATCCTGTAAGAGAAAATGGAAGACACCCCCCCCCCATGTCTCACCTCCTCCCGCCCTGCTTCCGCAGAGTCCTTTGTGTTGGTGCAATCCAGCAAACCAGTCCAAGTTTTACGTATCTTCTTTCTGTTCTCGTTTCTTAACTTTTGCCCATCAGTGAGATCATCCCACATTCATCTTTCTCTTTCTGGCTTATTTCACTTAACATGATTCCTTTAAGTTCCATCCAAGATGAAGTGAAAAAGGTGATTTAATTATTTTTAGTAACTGTGTAGTGTTCCATTGTGTATGTATCTCATTGTTGTCTTTATTTGTAATAAAATACTTAGTGTCTGATAATCAGTGACTAAGTATTTTTTCAGACCATCAGATATTTAGAGGGAACACATGTAGAACTCTTCTAATTTTTATAGGTATCTTTAATGACTTAAATTCATTAAGAAGGATCTCCGTTCAAGTCCCCGGCTCCCCACCTGCAGGGGCGTCGCTTCATAGGCAGTGAGGAATATCTGCAGGTGTCTCTCTTTCTCTCCCCCTCTCTGTTTTCCCCTCCTCTTTCCATTTCTCTCTGTCCTATCCAAAAATGATGACAATAATAACTACAACAATAAAACAAGGGCAACAAAAGGGAATAAATAAATATTTAAAAAAGAAAATATGAAAACAAAAATAAACCAATGGGACTACATAGAATGGAAAAGATTTTTCACAGCAAAGGAAACCATCTTCCAAATATCAAGACTCATTTAGGAAGGGGAGAGAAATCTTTCCATGCCATGTAGCCAACTAATATACAGAGAGTTCACCAAACTCAGCAACAACAATAACAAAAACAACCTCATCCAAAAATGGGGAGAGCATATGGACAGAATTTTCATCAAAGAAGAGACCCAATGGGCCAAAAGCTATAAGATTAAAGCACATTTTATTGTATTAGATCTCTGTGCCAGGTAGGGGCGGGAGAGGATTCACTCAGTAGAGCGCATGCTTTATTTACCACACTGAATTGGCCATCGCCTGAGGGCAGTACTGTAAGGAAGCTCCCCAAGGTGAGAAGCTATACTGTGGTGCTTCAGATCCTTCTCTGTCTTGCCTTTACTTCCTCTCACTCTCTGTCTGAAAAATAAAACAGCAACACATGGTACGCACATGCACAGTCCTCTGGGAGGAGTGGAATTGTGTCGGCAGGAAACACCGGCAGATCCTTGGAGGCAAGAACGACAATGTTGAAAGATACTAAATATCTATTTTTAAATTTCGCGTCTTGTGCGGGATTCTTCAGCTGTAGGCCATGTGCTTAACATTTGTGAGACTCGATGTACTATCTAGCACTGTGTGAGAGCAAGCCTGCGTAAGGAAAACCAAGGAGGGTGTGACAGTTCTTAGATACTCTGTCTTTTATGAAACATTCAAACTAGGGGTTGTAGGTGGTGGCACACCTGGCTAAGTGCTCACATCACAGTGTGTAAGAACCCAGGTTCAAGCCCCTGGTCCCCCCCTGTAGGGGGAAGCTTCACAGGTGATGTCTCCTTCCCTCTCTATCTCCTTCTCCCCTCTCAGTGTCTCTCTGTCTCTATCCAACAATAAAATAACTAAAAAATAATAATTAAAAAAAACAGTAGAAATAAAAGAAAAAATGCCAGGCTGGTGGCTTACCCGTAGTGTGAATGCCACACAGGTGTGAGAGTCTGGGTCAGTTCCAACACTACAACATAACTGAATAAATAATATAATTCGAGTCTAACAATGGAACTTTTTACCATGACTTAGTGAAGCAGGTGGGGACATCCATCAAGAGAAACACTACCTGCTATCACGATCTACTGGTTCCTTCTTCGCCTGTAAGGCCCAGTCAGCAGGGGACACTGTTTCTGTTTCCACAGGGGAGTCTGCTGAGCACGCTCGGTCTTCTTTGCTGAGCGATGCGTGAAGGTCAGAGACGGACATTTGCAGAGCTCGTGGGGCAGCCCGTTTGCTCACACTCACGAAACATCGTTGCTGGTGGTTTGTTCCCCTTACCAAGCAGTGAAATAATGATCTCAACAAAATGCATGTGATCCGGAGGGTTAAAAAACACTTTTATATAAAAACCTAGTGCACTCAGTGAAGAAAATAGGGGGCCAGGCAATGGTGCAGTTGGGTGGGTGTCTGTGTGATGATACACAGGACCCGTGTTCAAGCCCCAGGTCCCCATAGGCAGAGGAAAACTTCCTGAGAGGTGAAGCAGTGCTGCAGGTGTCTCTCTTTCTTCTCCTGTTCTCCTTTCCCCTTTCTGTCCTATCATACTGAAGAAAGAATGTTTAAAATATTTTTTAAAGAAGACAATATTAAAAATGGTTTCTTTGATCTGTAGTTCTATCTTATGCATATGTACACTCTCACACATGTGAGCACATATTCAGTGGGAAGGGCTTCAAGTTGCATTGTTCCCTGATTAGAATAATCACACATAGACATGAATACATTTTAACTAGTATCTGTGATCTATTAGAAATCATCCCATGCATATAAATTAGTTTGTGATAGGAAATAGTCTGAATTTCGAGCCTATGACCCCAGCATTATAGTAGTTATAAAAGATATCAGTACATAAAACAAATAAGGGCCAAACAAAAACATGAATGTTAACGTGATTTTTTTCAAATAAAATCTATCTTTAAAAATGCCATGTTCTCTAAAAACAAAGTATACTTTAAAATGTTGGACTAAAGGAGAAACCATCAATAGCTTCAACACCACAAATATTTGCATTATTTTTTTTATCATATTCAAGCATAGCTCCATAAGAATAATGAATAGACTGCCTTATAGAGTCATGAAAAGAAATAAAATGTGAAGAGGTACATTATTCAAACTAACAGCCCCATCTGTGAGGACAAATGAAGGTTACCTGTCTGTCCCCTGAAACTACTTGTTATTTATGAGCAAAATTGAATACCATAATTGATGTTGTTCTTTGGTGGTTTCTCACATACAGTTGACTAAGGAAGAGGGCGAGTTCCTCTGCCCAATAAGACCTTTAAGATTAACTTGAAAAAAAAAAGGCCATTAGATTGAGCTCAATTTTTAAAGTTCTGGTTTCAATAAAATCCGAATTTTGAATGGTTACACTGAAGCCTGGAGAAATATTGGCACTCGGTATATGTGCTGTAATTGGACACAAGGCAAAGTCAATTCATTCTTCTGTAAATGTGGTTTAAATGGAGCTGACTTCCTTTACAAGCATCGAAAGCCGTTCTTTTGCTATTGTGACTCAAAGGGAGACATGTATCTTTTTAGGTGGTAGAAGCATGACACGAGTTATCCATACCATTAATTAAATACTGCCTGGTGAGGAATCAGTGTCAGACATTAGTGCAGTGCCAGGATGGGCAAACTTAGTCAAGAATGAACAGAAAAACTTGAATAGATGTTTGGAATATGCTTACAACAATATGCTTGTCAATGCAGGTCAGGGTTTCACATTTTAATCAGAAATACACATTAGCATGACGTGCTTTGTTTTGAGAAGTGAATGAAGGATAAGGCTCTGGGCGATTGCAAAGGAAGGGAGGACGGCTAGTGGTTGGGAGGGTGTGAATTAAAGACTGAAAAGGGACTATTTCCCGTCCTCCAGTTGACCTTGGAGAACTCATTGCTAGAAGCATGGTGTCCCTAATAGGACAACTGGAGACAGGCATTTTGAGGGAGATGGCACAGAGATTATATTTAATTCTAGTGGACTAAAGCATGAAAGTTATTGCCCTTCACCGCATAGAAACACTTAAGGTTCAGAAAGCTCGGAGTGTGGGAATCACGGCGTTTAAAGCATTTTTTAATGGATAAATGGCATGGCTGTGAACATTCTCAGAACTCACACGCGTGTTCTGCTGACCAGCTACAGGCTGCACACAGAACCTTTCAGAATGACACCGGGGAACTGAAAATGACCAGAGGGCACCAATGGTGAGGTGTGTTTCCCTAACACGACTAAGGTGTAAACTAAGGGTTTCTGAAATGGGGAATGTGACCTGAAATATATGGCACCTGGCAACTTATGACATAGTTGCTTCATAAACACTGGCCCATCTGCATGGCTTTCCAGTTTATTGTAACCACTTTATTCAATACACTGGATGGATATATAAATGCCCTGCTTCACCACTCGCAAAGCTTTCCCCCTGCAGGTGGGGCTAGGGGCCTGATACCAGGTCCTTGTGCACTGCAACGTGTGCACTCAACCAGGAGCGCCACAGCCCAGCCCCTGTAATTATATTTCTAAAGATTTAATTAAGACAGGTCCGGTGGCGGCACACCTAGCTAAGCGCAGGTATTACCTTGCACAGAGACCCAGGGTCACACCCCCAGACTCCACCTGCAGGGGGGGCGCTTCCTGAGTGCTGCTGCAGGGTTGCAGGCTTCTCCTTGTCCCTCCCTTTCTATCCCTTCCTCCTCTCAGTTCCTCTCTGTTCTGTCCAACAAAGGGTGACACTTTCATAGAGCAAGTTGCATTATTTTAGTTCGGTTTATCTTCTTTTTTAAAAATTTTTTTAAAAAAATATTTTATTTTATTTTTATTTATTCCCTTTTGTTGCCCTTGTTGTTTTATTATTGTAGTTATTATTGTTGTTGTCGTCATTGTTGGATAGGACAGAGAGAAATGGAGAGAGGAGGGGAAGACAAAGAGGGGGAGAGAAAGACAGACACCTGCAGACCTGCTTCACCGCCTGTGAAGCGACTCCCCTGCAGGTGGGGAGCCAGGGGCTCGAACACGGATCCTTATGCCGGTCCTTGTGCTTTGCGCCACCTGCGCTTAACCCGCTGCGCTACAGCCCAACTCCCCGGTTTATCTTCTAAATAGATTTTTGCACAGACGTCACTCTTAGTTCCTAATCCGTTAGTCACCATGAACTTTTTCAGCTGTACACCGGTACAGAGTGAGTCTAATAATTTCCAACAGCTTGATTCTATTTCAATCTCTGTCCTTCCTAATAATTAAGTTAGCAAAGATGAAAAAAAAAATCTGTTCTGATGTGAGGAAAAATGTATTCATTTAAATATCAAGATGCAAAATGAAATATTTAAGGGGTATATTAAAATTTGAAATGGAGTGGCTGTAACTTTTCCAGAGAATTCTATACATGCAGTTAAGTAAAACAATGTGAAAAACTATTCAAAAGATTTTTCACTGGGAATCCAGCTGTTGTTTAATGCTTATCCTAAAATATCTAAGAACATATAGGGCTATCAATGAAAATAGCACATTCAAAAGTAAAAATGAAACAACTTAAGAATAGTGCTGCAGGGGGGCCGGGTGGTAGCACAGCGGGTCAGGCGCACATGTGGCGAAGGCAAGACGGGTTTAAGAGTCTAGTTCAAGCCCCGGCTCCCCACCAGCAGGGGAATCCCTTCATAAGCGGTGAAGCAGGTCTGCAGGTGTCTGACTTTCTCTCCCCTTCTCTTTCCTCCCATCCTCCCTCGATATCTCTCTGTCTTACCCAACAACGACAGCAATAACAATAATAATAGTCACAACAATGATAAAGAACAAGGGCATCAAAGGGGGAAAAAATAACCTCCAGGAGCAGTGGATACATAGTGCAGGCACTGAGTCCCAGTGATAAACCTGGAGGCAAAAATAAATAATAAATAATAAAACTAAATAAATAAAAACAAATTTTTAGGAAGAACACGTTGCAATTAGCATAACCACACATACACACTGAAATCTTCCAACTAACTGAAGTAAACTAAATGTTCACAGTGACAACAGTACTAACCCAAAGATCAGCATGCTCCTAGCCACCTGACCCAGTAGGGCCATTTCCTGTGAATTTTCTCATCACTGCCATTTTCTAGAATGAGATTCTTGTATAATCTGGTGATATCTTAGGCACTACCCGGGCATAGGGAACACCAAGCCACGGGCATGTTGATTTCTAGGTAATTCTCCATGCTAAGTTGCTATTTCTAATGCATGGAAAGGCAGGCAGTGCTTGTCATCTCTTAACAATGAGAGGGAAATGACACTTTCAAGAGTGAGAGCAAGCAAAGAAGCTCTCACAAGAACTCACCTCGGAGTACCGTCAGCTAGGGACAAAACAGAGGTCCCAGTACCCTGTCAGAGCTAACATCTGAGATCAGAAACCCAGTGACTTTGCCGCCTGCTGCCAGAAGACTGCGTGCGTTTCGGGCTTTTACAGTATGCGAAAATAAATATCTGATTTCTTTAAACATTAGGTTAAGTGCTGAGCAATTAGCATTAATAAATTATTTAAATTCTGTAGAAACGTGATCTTTTGGTTTTTGTTTGCCCGATCAATGATTAGTTTGACAACAATCAGTTTGACGAGGGAAGCTCCTTGCAAAAGTCATCCTGTGCAGACAGGACTCAGGACTCGGTGCAATTCGTGCGAGAGTGTTGTTCTAAAGTCGGCCACTTTCAAGGTTGCTCTGAGCAGCTGCTTGGGCGCTCAGGTTTGTGGAGGCTTCTATCATTTCTCTGCTATCTGAAAAGGGGCCTCACTGTGCCTACACTGTTTGTACAAATAATGATTTCTGTTGAACCCCTGCTTACCCTCTGGGCACTCGGTGCTGGACCAGCCAGGCAGATGGTGTCTGTTGACCAGCTCTCATAAAATCCTTGGGACCCGAGTCTCTAATGAACCTCCTTGGTAGACACTTCACACGGACCATAACGGTTCGACCTGTGTGACGCCATGGGGAAGTGAGACTGGCCCCAATGCCTTCTTGTTTCCTTGATATTGACACGCACCATTTTTTTTCCCTGCAATAAATTGTTTTCTTGCGCTTAACCCATTGCACCACTACCACCCCCTATAACTTTTATTCATTGATTTATTCAGTGGGACATCACATTCATAACACAGAATATGATATTCCACACCTCTATATATTTAATCTGTATGTGAATATATTTTTTGTATTAGAGGCTTTCAAATATGTAAGTTATAAATGTAATTTTGAGACATTTATATCTAGCGGCTGTGCCTTACATTCTAAGATCGGTTATTTGAGATGAGTAAATTATATTCTCCAGAATAAATTATAAATTATTTTGTATATGATTAAACATATGTGTGGAAAATTATATACTAAAAGTGGTTCTCCAACTACAGTGTCCCTGGTATTTCTTCTTCTTGGGTGACTTTTTTCCCCCAGATTTATGTTTATGATTATCACTTAATTATTGAATCTATACAGATTTGAAGCTATTCCTGAAAGTCTATAAGTTGATGCATTACTTTTTTATATAAGGAATTAAATAGTATTAAAGCATGCAATAGAAGATATAAGATAAGTATTCTAGACCAAAGGAGTTTTGTTAAGCACTCTAACAAAAATGAAAACAGAAAGTTTCTGCTGAAATGACTTAGATAAGGAGAGGCATACATTTAAAAAATTATTTTCTTTTGTTGCCCTTGTTTTATTGTTGTACTTGTTGTTGTTGGATAGGACAGAGAGAAATGGAGAGAGGAGGGGAAGACAGAGAGGGGGAGAGAAAGACAGACACCTGCAGACCTGCTTCACCGCCCTTGAAGCGACTCCCCTGCAGGTGGGGAGCCGGGGGCTCGAACTGGGATCCTTATGCCGGTCCTTGTGCTTTGTAGCACCTGTGCTTAACCCGCTGTGCTACAGCCGACTCCCGTAGAGACATACTTTTAAGTAAACTAAAGAGAATTGAAATATTGACATTGTAAATATACAAACAAAATACTATGAAATGATTTTTACATGAGAACATACCCACTAATTCAACATATTCACTAGTGAAGGATAAATAAGTTAATGAACTAGAATTTGTAGTAGACTTGTACTGGGTTCTTTAAAAAGTTAAGAGGCATTTTCCTAAGTTTCTCTTTGCAAAAATGAACCATGATTTCCCGACAACCCAATAGTGTGAGAAAGGGCAAGCACCTCCCTCTATCACTCGTCCTCACAGAGAACAGCGGCTGCTGGGGCCCAGGCTCCAGCCCAAATGATGGTGCCCTGGTGAGTCCCACCAGCCAGCCCTTGGCTGTCTCTCTTCAATTCTGTAAGCACATTGCATTCCATAGACTTGAGAAGCCACAGTTTTGATTTTTGGCATCTATCATTCAGATTTTAAGTATTTCATTCTGCATATATATATGTATCATATATATAAAGTTTTATATATAAAGCGTGTGCTCTGTCAGAGGAATGCAGACTCGATTGTGGGAAGGAGCAGATTCCATTTCTACAACATTGCTGAAAGAGAGGGGCAAAGGAGAAATAAAAGCAGAACACTGTATTTTGTAGAAGCCACACAGCTTGACAATAAGCCCTTTACCCACTTATTACTACTATTTTTTTTTACATTTTGACATTTTGAATGATTCAAAACCCTGTTCTAAGACATATACCCGAATTTCAGTATGTGCAGGTGTCTAGCTGCTCCACTCTGTTCAGAAGACACTGCTAACTTTAAAAGGACTTTACAAAGGAAATAACATTAGCCACATAGTAACTGCCAGCAGTGTTGAGGAGCACAAGATAGAGTCAATCACTTGTGTGACTAGTTTTCTAAGAAAGATGTTGTTACCTTGGCAACGTCTCCTCCTCCTCCTCTTTCTCCCTCTCCTCCTCTCCCTCTCTCCCTCCTCTCTCTTACACACACACACACACACACACACACACACACACACTCAGACAAATACTATCTTTCTGTGAGACACACACCCTTATGAAAATTAGATTATTTTTCTGTTAGATTTTAACTGAATGATTCTATAACAGAGCAAATTAGAAAGTATATTAATATTCAAGAATGAAAAAAAATAATGATAAAATTTAGGTATCATTTTGGCTCTGTAGAAGCTCTAATCTTTTGTTCGTTACAAATTTACATTTCAGAGGGCTGGATGGTGGCGCACAGGGTTAAGTGCACATAGCAGAAAGCGCAAGGACCCATGCAAGGATCTGGGTTCGAGCCCTTGGCTCCCCACCGGCAGGGCGGTTGCTTCATAAGTGGGAAGCAAGACTGCAGGTGTGACGCACTCTCTCCTTCTTTATATCCTCATGCCCTTTCAATATCTCTCTGTCCTGTCTGATAAAATGGGGAAAAGTGGCCACCAGGAGCAGAGCCTTGGTAGTACCGGCACTGAGCTCCACTGATCACCTTTGAGGCAAAAACAAACAAACAAAACTTACATTTCTCATATAAAGCAGTCTTGATGTGAACAGATCCATTACATTTCTTTCCATATTAATTTCATTTACATTGAAATGAGTCATTTAAAATGATAAATAATTTGTATTTCCAAGGGGAGTTTTACCTGTCATCCATCTCCCATTTGCAGATAGATTTTTAATTGATTTTAAGGAAATATATATGCAATTTTTAAGAGAATCCTGGGGCCAGGGTGTGGCACACCATATGAGCGCACGTGTTACCATGAGCAAGGACCTGGGTTTGAGCCTCAGGTCCTAACCTGCGGGGGAAGCTTCACAAGCGTAGAAACAGGTCTGCAGGCATCTCTCTGTCTCTTCCTCTGTATCTTCTCTATTCTCCCCTCATTCTTTTTCTATTATATCTAATACAAAAGAGAAAGGGGGAAAGAAAGTAAGCTAGGAGCACTGGATTTGTGGAAAAGGATTGTCCTCTTGAGAATCCCATCTTACAATGTTTATAATTGTTGCTGTTGATTTAGGTTTGTTTTATACTATATGCATATGTAAGGCAGCAGAAAGGGCTGTGCCACTTATGGTATGTGTATGCTGTGGAATGACTAGGAATTCTTTGAATTCACGGGTAATGTAAATGTATTTATTATTGAAAATATTATGATATTATGTCAGCAACTGGTATAGTGACAATAACAAAAGATATTATTCAAAATGATTAATAAGTTATAAGTTAAATTGCATATTGCTAATTAATCATATAAATATTTGCTTGCCGTTTTATCAGAATTAGCTTTTAAAAGGAGTCACATGCGTTTTAAAGCCAAGCAAACCACCCTTGATAATAGTTCTGGAGAAGCTGCTATTTGTTATTTTCACTCAGTCTTAAAATTTGGGGACGGGCTCTCTCTTTACTACTCTAGCAAATTTCCATCTCTTTAGTCTGTAAGCTGATATCTTTAGGAGTAAACATATGCAATTATTATCTAATATTTGTTGAAAAATGTTTTGATCCATTGGGAATGAACTTACCACTTACAAAAACGTTTTCTTAATGTTGAGTTTCCTGCTGCAAAAAGTAACAAAGAAATAACTGATAGTATTTTTATCAGTCACTATAGCAGTAAACGCATTTCTGACAATGTAAAAAAAAGTAAGCAGTTTTCTCTTTCAGCTGTTCCTCAGACTTATGATTTTCAGCTCTAAACATAAAAAAAGACAAGCCATGATCTTTCTTGCATTCAAGTTTAAAAAAATAAAATAAAAAGGTGTTAAATGCTAACAACTGCTCCTGTCAAAAAATGACACTATCTCTCTTTAAGTTTTAAAATGAAAGGCTAAGATGGCAACAGAATTTGCTGAGATCTGAAGGGATTGGGCTGTTGGAAAAGGCAGGACATGTTGTTTCGATGTCTTCCTATGCAAGAATGTGTTGTGACATGTTCACCAAGTAGCCCAAAGTTAAACACAAAGCCATAGGCTCCTGGAGATGTGGGAACGCCTGATATAAACATGTGGAGACACTGGTAGGTCTGAATGAGAGTTCTGTGACTAGGTAAGGTCACTTGAAAAACAAAACAAACAGAACGTCAATTTCTTTTTTAAAATTTTTATATTTATTTATTTTCCCTTTTGTTGCGCTTTTTTGTAAATCGTTGTAGTTATTGTTGATGTTGTTGTTGTTGGATAGGACAGAGAGAAATGGAGAGAGGAGGGGAAGACAGAGAGGGGGAGAGAAAGACAGACACCTGCAGACCTGCTTCACCGCCTGTGAAGTGACTCCCCTGCAGGTGGGGAGCCGGGGGCTCGAACCGGGGTCCTTTGCGCCATGTGTGCTTAACCCACTGCGCTGCCGCCCGACTCCCTGAGAACTCCAATTTCTATTTGGAAAAGACTATCAGGTAGTTTCCGTGTTGTAATATTGTGTGTCTGAGTAGTCTGCTTCCTTATAGGATTTGCTTATTCTTACCTGGTTTTGTTACGTAACACCTCAATGCATACCTTTGAATATTTAGCTTGAATAAGACAGCTATTTGGAACATATAGTCTCCTTATAAAAGAATATATTTATTTATTTTATTGAATAGATATTCAGAAATTGAGAGGGAAGGGAGAAATTGAGGAAAGAGGCCGAGAGACGAGAGACATCTGCAACCCTGTTTCACCACTCGTGAAGCTTCCCCCCCGCTGGTGGGGACCAGGCCCTTTGAACCCGGGTCCTTGCGCACAGTAACTTGTGCGCTCAACCAGTTAGCCAGCACCCGGCCCCTGTGGTCTCTCTGCTTACTGTCCTTATTTCTATTCCAGGAAGTATAGTATGTGGAAACTATGTTTTTGCTATCCCCAAACACTAGACTGATATTTATTTAATGACAGATTTATACGAAAATATTTTATAAAGATGCTCTTTTACTTTTATTATTAAGCTTCAATCTTGAAATATAGTTCCAATATTTTATCTTTGTACTTTTCACCAAGAATCTTTGATATTGAACTTAAATCTTTTAAGTGTATAAAAAAAAATCACTGACATTTATTAAGGACTTACTTACTGTGTGCCAGGCAGAGTTCAAAATAATTAACAAAAACAAATTCAATTCATCTTCTCCAGGTCTTGGTTCTTTCATTTATAATATAAATTTCATTATAATGCCATCAAAGAAAGACAAGGAGCAAGAATGACAAGACAGTCCACTGGGAGAGTCCACTTGCATCACCAGGGGCCAGACTCAGACTTTGAGGCAGATTTCTGTGCTGTGATGTCTTTCTCTTTGGTTTTCCACCTCTGTCTTTATCTTTGTCTTTCCAGCTGAAAAAGTTTGGTTGGAGTGATAAAGCTCTACTGAAAGTCAAACTAAGTAAATACCAAAAAGAAAGAAACAGTCATGTGGATAGGACTGAAAATCATGAAACCCCAATAGCAGAGAAAGCAGAATGTGAAGTTGTCATGATATTCTTCTACTGACAAGGAATGCATCCCCCATAAATATTAGTAGCTTTCTTTGTTTAGTTAGAAAAAACTGGTCTGTTTACTTCACCACAGCAGCATGAGAGGGAAGTCAGCCCAAGGGAAAACCACTTGCCCAGACAAGGCAAAGGCAAGCAGGACTTGAAATCTCTAAACCCAAGAACTCTTTTTCACAGCAACAATGTTAGTACTTATTTACTTGTTTGTTTCATCTATTTTAATGAGAGAGCTAGAGACAAGAAAGATACCAGAGCATTGCTCAGCGCTGGCTTATGGTAGTGCTGAGGATTCAACCTGGCACCTCAGAGCCTCAGGTATGAAAGTGTTTTTTTTTTTTAATTATTATTATTGGTTTATTGACTCAAAGAATTACAAGATAACAGGTTTACAACTCCACACTTTCAAACCACCAGAATTCTGAATGCCTAATCCCTCCACTGGAAGCGATAGCAGTTCTGGAGTTGAAGATAAGGGCTAACTATTATTTCTACATCTGTCTATATTTTGTAGAGATTTGCTCCCCTTTTCTCTTCCTTTCCAAGTCACACCTATACCCGTTACTACATCCACATGTCCCTCTCTTTTTTCTCTTCTCCCTCCAGGTCCTGATGGAGTTCAGAGCCCCCTGGTCACCTTTCCCTGGCATTTCTCCCCCTCTGGGAGCCTGGACCCAAATTCACTATGGGGAGCAGAAGGTGGGAGTTCTGGCTTCTGTCATTGCTTCTCCACTGGACACGGGTGTTGGCAGGTGGGTCCACACCCCCAGCCTGTGTCTGTCTGTCCCTAGTGGGGCAGGGCTCTGGGGAGAGGGGCTCCAGGACACATGGGTGAGGGCATCTGCCCAAGGAAGTCAGGGTGATATCAGGGTAGCATCTGCAACTTGGTGGCTGAAAGGTGACAAGATATAAAGCAGGACAAAATTTATTTTTATTATTTGGAGTTTAATGATTTACAGTGCAGTCATTATATGAAAGTTTTAATCACTAGGCTTAGGCACTGGCACAATGATGCCACTGCTCCCAGTGACCTTTTCATTTGTGTGTTTGTTCCAGACAGAGACAAAGTGAAAGAGAGAGAGAGAGAGAGAGAGAGAGAGAGACAGGGAGAGAGGAAGGGAGAAAGAGAAAAAGTGATCCTGCCATACAGCTCATGGAGTTTCCCTCCTGCTGGAGTAAACTGGGGATTTGAACCTGGATTCTCACTCAGGGCAACACGTATATGCTAATAATCTAATAATCATGCTGACACCATTATCATGAGTACATAAGAAGTGGCAGCCATATGTTAATAACTGTACAGCAATCCATAGAATACCCCCATGAAAAAATAAAAATAAATAAATATAAGACAAATAGAAACATTAATCTCTGGAAAAAATGACCCTTAAAATCATTGAAATGGTATCTTCTATATGTCTTTCACCACAGTTATAAAATATGGTTCACTATGATAAAATTTAAGGGAAACAATCTGCCATTTTGATCAAGAGAAGTGCCAGTCAGTGACAGTAAATCATCACTGGGGAGGAAAATGGAAAGGTGGTAGGAAAATCTATGAAATCAAAGGCTTCATGTAAATATTTTCTAAAAATAACAAAATTACTTTGGAAAATAAGTAAACTTTTTTTATCTGCCCTTTGGCTCATATATTTTAGCTTCTGAAATTTACTATTTTTATAATAAATATTTTTGAATAGTACAATAATCTTGAAAGTCGTATTTTAAAGTATACTGAAAAATCAAAGTACTCCTTTCTTCCAAAATTTCCAATACAAGTAAGGAGATTTCCAAAATGCAATCTAACTCCGATGGAGAAGACCAGCTGTGAGCTTGTGTTGTGCTGACAGACACTGTGCCTTTAACAATGTCACTTAGTGCTGTTCAGCTTTAGTGACCTTTTAAAGACTAAAATAAAAACATTATCTTTCGTGGTCTGAATCATTTCCGTGGTTCAGCTCTTACACTTTAGAATATAAATATTTCAAAACTAAGCAAGCCAATGGGAATAAAAGGTAAAAAGACATTTTAATTAGCGTAGGGCAGATTTCCATAGCCCATGTTATAATAATTTGCCACACTAAAGAGACATCCATGGGGTTCAAATCTCCACATCATCTACTCTATAATTACTGTGCTCATTTTAGTTACGTATTTAAAGACAATGCCTTGAGCTAATCAAAGCCAGGTTGCACGTCTCTCTCTTGGAGAGGCCACTGAATGTAAAGACTGTGAGTCAGCTTTGTGGATCATAATCTCTGGATTCAGTGTCTGGATAAATCATTTACAAATATTTTATTGGGGATTTCTGGACGTGTGGCTGTGCAGTAGCAGCAAACTTGTTCTTACTCTCCCCAGCCAACGAATAAAGCAGTGTAAGGCATCTGAAAAATGAATAAAATGTGATCAGGATTTCTTCAGAAACTCACCACGCCACAGGTGAGTAGCTATGTGTTTCTGGTGGACAGGAAAGGGGGTGAAGGAGAGATTCCCAGGACTAAAAGTCTAGACTTAAGAGCCTGCTGAGGCCAAACTGGGAGACTGAAAGCTGAGGACACCAGTTCTGGGTCTGAGTTAAAGAAACAACTATAAAAAGGAAGAGAGAGAAATAGAAAGAGAAATATTTGACTTGATAGATTTTCCTATTACCTTTCCATCTTCTCCCCAGTTATTGTTTGCTGCCAGTGACTGGGTACTTTTCTTGATCAAAATGACAGAATCTTTCCCTTAAATTTCATCACAGTGAACTGTTTTTTATAATTGTGGTGAAATACATATATATATATATATAATATACCATTGCAATGACTTTAAGGGTCATTTTTTCACGGAGTTTAGTATATCTATTTGTAGTCTATTATTTATTTTTTATTATTATAACACTTAGTATCTTATTTATCTTTTTATTATTTTCACCGGGTGTTTATTGGATGGCAGTACAATTATTGACACATGGCTACCATTTCTTATGTACCCATGATAATGGTGTCAGGCACAATGGCTAAAACATACATGATGTGCTCAGTGAGAAGCCAGGCTCAGACCCCAGTCTCCTCCAGAAGGTGGGAAACTCCGCGAGATGTACTGTAGAGCATTTCTTCTCTTCTTCCTTCTCTCCTTATTTCCCTCTGTAATCTTCACTGCTCACCCTGCCTTGCAAGAATTCCTAAAAGGAGTCCCACATGAAAATAAGCAAAGGAAACCCAACTTTTAAAGGATCCGTATTAGAACAGAACCAGGAATACAACAAAAACTACAACAGTAACTATGTTCATAGCTACATTACTTACAACAGCCAAAGAGTGGAAGCAGCCTCAATGCTCATGAACAGATGACTGGCTAGGAAACTATGGAATATGTAGTTCATGGAATATTACTCAACAAACGAAAAGATGATATTGTACCCTTTGGGACAAAATGGATGGAAGTGGAGGTGTTTATGATTTGTAAAATCAGTGGAAAAAAAAAAAGAAAGACAACTACCAGTTGGTCTCACTCATATGTGGATTCTAGAGATCTTATTTACATGAACTTGCCAAAAAAAATGTAAACACAACAGAAGCACACAAACTGTTTTCAGGACTTGTGAGAACTATGTTGGTTACCTTTCAGAGGTGGGTAAACAGATTTTATCCGTGGGGCTGGTGTGGATCTAGACACTGTAACCTTATAATCTTGTAACAAGCTATGAATAACAAAGTCTTTAAAAATAAATAGATATATTCATTATAATTAGAGAGATAGAGATAAGAGAGGGAGGGGAGAAGGGGAGAGAGAAAGAGAACAGGGTAGAAAGAGCCAAAGAACACAACTCACCTTGGACTTTTGGTTGTGCTAGAGATCAACGCTGAGACGAGACGTCAAAGCCTGAGGGCTGCCTGTCTTTTGCGTGGCCCTTATACTGTCATCCTTAGCTCAGTCATTACTCGTGGGATAAGGAATCCTACAAATCATTTGTATGGTAATTCGAGATAATGCTTTTTGAGAAGACTGATTCAACGATGTTTGCAACGTGTTTATTAAAGCACGGTTCAGCTCTGGCTTATAGTGATGTGGGGGATTGAAACTGAGACTTTGGAGTGTCAGGCATGAGTGTCTCTTTGTATAACCATTATGCTATCTACCTCCACTCTTATGAATAAGGTATTTTTTGCATCACTGACCAAGATATCAGACCAAAATATATTGTTTATGAAGTCACTTAACTATTCACTCTAATTTTTTTTATTCACTCTAATTTGATCAATCTGAGACAATATGGGTTACTCTAGATAACTGATTTTTTTTTAATCTGATGTCTGTTGACTAGAAAATAGATGTAGTTTTAATATTATAAAGTCAGACATTATTGTGCTAAAGATCTCATCATCTAAGAAAGAAATAACAGAAAAAAAACTTAAAAAAATCACTAGTGATAATCTTACTTTATAACATTAAGATCTGTCAGTAAATTCATTTCTTTCCTGTTTCTTTCTACATGTCATAAACACCTAAAGTATTCTCCTCTGTGAGTCACACTGTTAGTTCAGTGCCAGATTGAAAAAAAAATCACAGTTTGGTTTATCACTTGAAAAAACATTGAGATGAAAAACAGTGTCTCATGAGATGACTGCCTTTATATTATGCCAAAAAGAAAAAAAAAACATTGGATGCTTATGATAAGTTAGCATAGTTTTGACTGTATTTTTAGAATCTGTGTGGTAGAAGAGATAATTAATAATGCTATTAAATTGATGTGTGTTTGCATAGTTTTCTAAGCTGAAAGACCTTACTACCTTACTACAGATGAAAATAAAATGTAGTTTACTAACTCATAAAAAAACAACTTTTAGATTAACTTTTTGATAACTAGAAATACTATTTTTTATTTAAGATAGAGGAGTTCACAGGAATTAAGTGTTAAAGAAAGACTAAGTCAGCAAAATAGCTCACAGGGAGAGTATTCCTGTTTGACGTGCTATTTCACAGACTCTGATACTGAGGGAAGGTCTGCTGTTTGGTGTCTCTGTCTCAGACAGGTGTGGTGAGACTCTTGGTTGTGACAAAGAAAGGGGGAGCATAGAGTGGGAGAGAGAGAGGAAGATTAGACATACCATTTTATTAATAGTACTGTTTTATGGTGTCTGTGTATTTAAATCTCCTGTTATTTTGATTTTTCTTCTCATGTCAAGACATAGTTTTAAACTTCTTTGTGTATATACACTTACTATAAAAATTTAAAAGTTTATACTTTTTAATACTTTTTATATACTATTAAGATTTTAGGACATTTTTAATTTTTAATTCCAGAAGAATGGAGTAGTTCCATGTTTTCCCATTCCACTAAAAGTTACTGAGATTCTGGAAAGTGTATATAAATAAAACTGAATAATATACTGGAAGCTAGGACAAAGAATTCAAAGAGCTACTGTATAATCCTTAGGACCTGTTGAAAGGTACAGGAGGTGTTACGGAGTTCCCATTTTAACTCATATTTCCCAGACCAAATGCATCAGGAAAGAATATTATGATACGGAAATGACAATGGGCACAGAAAAATAAAACTGCCATGAAAACCTTGCTCATTAGAACACAAGGGAACTAACACGCCAGTCAGTTCTCAACACATGCTGAGTGTGATATGGTCAATGGTCGTAGACGCTTCACAGATTACAGCTCTCAACCAAAATTCCCCTGAAAGATGATCAGTTGGGTAGTACATTCATACCATGATTGAATCTGCTCCATAAGAGATAGAAATATAAATATAAAATAAAATTGAAACACTGATCTATATATGCAAATCACATGGGCATTTAGTGAAGTTTATAAAACAAATATCATAGAATTTCAGCTAATATCATTCTATTCATAAAAATTCAGTGTCCAGAGTCGGGCGGTAGCATAGCAGGTCAAGCGCAGGTGGCACAAAGCACAAGGACAGGCATAAGGATCCTGGTTTGAGCCCCTGCAGGAAGTTGCTTCACAGTTGGTGAAGCAGGTCTGCAAGTGTCTGTCTTTCTCTCCCCCTCTCTGACTTCCCCTCCTCTCTCCATTTTTCTCTGTCCTAGTTAACAATGACAGCATCAACAAAAAATAGCAAGTGCAACAAAAGGGCAAATAAATTAAAAAGTTTTAAGCTACGCTCTTGGGAATTTACGACTGCCTACATTTTGTGTTGGAAATATTTACTGTTCTCTTTGACTTTTCAACTTGAATTTTTCATTCTTTTAAATTTTTATTTATATATTTATTATTGGATATAGACAGAGATTAATTGAGAAGGGAGGCAGAGAGAGAGAGAGAGAGAGAGAGAGAGAGAGAGAGAGAGGGAGAGGCTGAGAGAAAGAGAGATCTGCCGCCTGCTTCACCACTTGTGAATCTTTCCCCCTGCAGGTACGGAGCAGGGGATTGAACCTATAATGTAAGCACTTAACCAGGTGCACCACCGCCTGGCCACCAGGTTGTTGTGTTTTTACCAAATTTTGGAGATAGTGAGATAATGTAAATCTAAGGGAAGAATTACATAAACATTTTATCCACACACATATGTATATACACATACACATTGGATCTTCACATGTTTTCCAACTGTAACTTTATGCTATACCATCATTTACATTTTATACAATTAAATCTTCCTTTGTGCATAAAGAGGAAATGTTAGAAGGCACGGCAAGTCAGTAATTCTCTCAAAGCTACAAAGGGAAGAGTAGTATATTCACAGTGCAATAAAATTTTCAATATCTTCCCATTTCTTACCGAAGATTCAACATTTTATCAGGATACTCTTGCCTGTAAAGGGCATTCAGCTGATCCCACCAGCATCTACTAATGACAGAGGTTAGGCTTCATTATGAAATCTATGTGCCATCTGTAAAAGCAATTTAGAATCCCAAGGGGGGGAAATCATAATGGTTAAAATGCATTGGACACATTGATTGTGCCAGGGAATTTGCATACACTTACTATCAAACTTCAGAACAATTCCTCCCTGAGATAGACTCCTTCCTTCACTGGGGAAGATTCTTAAGTTAGAAAAATGAAAAGCGATGCAAGATGAGCTTCGTTTATAAACTCTACAGTTTGTGTAGTAACATCGCAGTTAACTGCCAGGTTCTAGAGACAAATATAACTGTGTGATTCAAAGCTCTTCCGTTTACCATCTGATCTGGCTTGTGAATTGGCCTTATGAGTTTATCTTCTCACATATAAAATAGGAATTATTGAATTGAGAATAAGAATGATTGCTATTCTAAATAAAAATTTAACCCCCATGTCATTTTTCAATGCTATCCACTCATGTATCATGTGGCTAAGGGATAGTCTCTAAAAATACTAAGCCGTGTGTAGTGAGGGCACAGAAGATATAAATCTCTTATTTAACACAGTTTTTTAATTAATTGCTGTTGCCAAAAAGAAACATGTCTCCTCTCTGTTCTACAAGAACTGAGAAATGGTAGCTTCAAAAACTGTTATAGTCTCAAAATAAGCATTTGCGCATCTGAGCTGCCTCCCCCATAAATGCTGTACCACGTCCAAAGCTTCAGTCGTCCTGCGAATGGTGATTAGTGAGTGAGGGAAGCATTAGCTTTATTGCTGGCCGTGTATTAGGGGAGGCAGGTGGCAAAGCACCTGCCACCAGAGCTTTCCAGCCTGTCCCTCTCACACTGCGAAAGCTTATCAAAATTAACCAAAGCACAAATGCTTTAGCGAAAATGGACTCGCCCTCTATTTAAACAGCACTTAGCAGCATGTGTCTGTGGTTTCTCTCCAAATAATGATGATTAAAATGTAAAATAATAATAATTGAACTATATCCCAGGTAGCATTAATGTTTAAATTCATCGCATAGATATAGACAGATTTTTACAACATATCTAACAAAAACCCTTACAGAATTCTAGTATACACTGTGTACACAATTACTCTCCTGTGCGTGTCTATACACATACACATGCTCTCCCTTTGCTGATTCATTCAGAAATGTGGAGCTGTTACTTTTCTTTATCTTGTAACTCAGGCAGGAAATCAGAAACTTCTCCAATTTTATCTCTAGCAACAGGTCATTTCACTGAAGAGGAAAATTAATAATAAAAAATTGGTAATCATAAAGAAAAAAAGTAGGACATAGACAAATTTCTTAAACTCCGATACTCCAACATGTATATGTATCTTTCTATCACGGGATAGCACAGAACTGAAAGAATTCACAGACATTTGAAAGCATTTGGCTACAGCACTTTTAAATCAGAAGGCTGCCAGTGCTGGCTATCTATCTGAAGCCAGCAACTGAGCAAGCTCAGACCACATGACTGACAATGTTCTGATTGACGCATAAAACAATGTAGTCGTTCTAAGAAACACAAGTGTACTAGGCTAGTGATGGATGCACGGCTAGAAGAGAGAAAGGAGAGTTACTGCTTCCTAGTAGGACTTCTCAGATTTCTGTGTTTATAAAATGTTACCATTTCTCAAAGAGGTCAGGAACTGAAAAACAGAGGAATATGTTTGATAGCTCACCAGCTCAATGTATAAGAAGTATATTCCCATTTCTACTTGATGCCTAAGGAAACTGGAACTTAATCTACCCTGACATTAGGTTGCCTATTATTCTTGTAAATTTGTTTCTAATATTCCAGCTCTTTCAGAGCATTGTTGGTTTCCATCTTGAAAGTACTTGGTAATGTGGATAAATATTTGTACAAAATAGTCAAGAAAAGTTGTGAATGCTCAATATTATAGTTTTAAGTTTGAAGAAAATTAATTTAAATTCTTTCTTCCTGGGTGCCCACAGCGGGTTAAGCGCACATCACATAGTGCGAAGCGGAAAGACCACGCAAGGACCCGGATTTGAACCTGCCTCCAGATCCCCACCTGCAGGAAGGTCGCTTCACAGGTGGTGAAGCAGTTCTGCAGGTGTCAAAAAAAGTCCCTTTTCCTGAAAGTAAATCATATTTGTAAATTATAGGAAGGCATTTTTATATTGAAAAATGACATGTCAGAGTAATCCCTTACTCGTTCATTTTCATATAACTAAATCAATAAAACTTAAGAAGTACACGTCATGTAACTAATCCTGAAATATATACCTCTATGAGCATATTCTAGTTTATATGGATATATATGCATTTTTAGATATTAAAATATATGTTAATAAAATAGATATATTTTAAATATAATGTCTATAATCTATATATAATAATCTACATATATAATCTATATATAATCTATATATATATAGATTATATATATAATCTATATATAATCTATATAATATCTATAATCTCCTTAGGGGAGTCGGACTGTAGCGCAGCGGGTTAAGTGCACGTGGCGCAAAGCACAAGGACCGGCATAAGGATCCTGGTTCAAGCCCCCGGCTCCCCACCTGCAGGAGAGTCGCTTCACAGGTGGTGAAGCAGGTCTGCAGGTGTCTGTCTCTCTCCCCCTCTCTGTCTTCCCCTCTTCTCTCCATTTCTCTCTTTCCTATCCAACAACGACAACAATAATAACTACAACAATAAAAAAACAACAAGGGCAACAAAAGGGAATAAATAAATAAAATAAATATTTTTAAAAAATAAAAATACAACCTTAACTCCAAAGGGGAAATTTGCATCTATCATAATACCATATATTTTCATGTCATTGAAAGAACCAAGTTTTTAATAATAACTGGTTATAACTAGTGATTTATATTAATCTTAGAAACTAGAAGTGATCTATTTTAATGCATAATTAATTCTATTTCTTTTGCATTTTCTCTGTCAGGGTCTTGATGAGTTTCGTACTTGCACAGTTAGATGCTATTTTCTTCTGTTTTTCCGATAGATGGTGAGAAATGGAGAGAATGAGAGAGAGAGAGAGAGAGAGAGAGAGAGAGAGAGAAGACACCACAGCACTGTGTAATCTCACCTGAAGCTCCACCCTGTATAGTGCTCCCTGTGGTGGCTGTCAGTCCTAACTCAGGTGTGTGCTTAGTCTAGCTCAGAGGTTACTTTGTGTTTGACAAACAGCATGTAGCCTCTCTAAATTCAAAACTATAATGGATGCTTAATTATTTTCCTTAACCAACTTGCTAAGATGAACTTATGCAGTCTAGAAAACCTCTTTAGTTATTATTTGGGAATGTTCATAAAAGAAGCACAGTTAAATACATGAAATAATTAGAATTCATTTTCCTTTATTTTATAAACAATTTTTCCCTCTTTTTTTGTTGCCCTTGTTCATCGTTGTTGTTGATGATGCCGTCATTGTTGGATAGGACAGAGAGAAATGGAGAGAAGAATGGAAGACAGAGAGGGGGAGAGAAAGACAGACACCTGCAGACCTGCTTCACCACCTGTAAAGCGACTCCCCTGCAGGTGGGGAGCTGGGGGCTCGAACCAGGATCCTTATGCCGGTCCTTGCGCTTTGGGGCACGTGCGCTTAACCTGCTGCTCCGCCACCCGGCTGCATTCATTTTTCATGTCACAAGACATTCTTGAAATGATACATTTTTTTCCCCCATCAATCTGATTTCTTCATCAGGCTCTCTAGTTCCACATATTCATTTTATATAATATTTACGTTTTATTTAGAAATAAATTACTAGTGAATGCATTCATAATTCTGAATGTCTTTATTATGAAAATGTAAGCTACAATTTTAGAATTTGTTTAAATGTGTGCAGTTGTAGCTGTTATTAAATATTCATTTACTAACTAAAACACACTACCTTAGGTGACCAGAGTTTGTTATGATTATTACTCCAGCTTCACTCGGATCCTTCAATGAAAATCACTTTAATGACAATGACTTCTAATGCAAATTTTACTTTATTTTGTGCTTTTGAAGATGCATATCTATAGAACTGTATTTTCCCAAACAAACCATATGATGTTAGTTATTAATGTGGATGCTTTTCTTGAATTGAGTAAACAAAAAATAGATACTAAGCCAGTTTCCGTAAGAACTACAATTTTTTAAACGTTGGAAAACATAAGTATATCATAAAATTTTTTCTTGTCTACATCACGTAAATGCAGTGGACACTTTTTTTTTTTTCCAGTCAGCCATTCTACAATGCATAATTCATGCTCCATGTCTCATCAAGTCCCATATAGATCTCTTATGGCCAGATTTATGGTCTGGGTTTAATGGCTTCTAGAAACTAGTTTGCCAATGCCATGGTTATGGGAATGGCTTCCTGGGAAATTTATGTGCCCTTATCACCTACTAATACGTGGAAAGCGCACTCTGGATTAAAGTTTCTTCCGTGACAAGTAAGGAGGGACAATGGTTAGAAATGGAGGAATTTAACTGAGAAATGCATTTTTGGTTATTTTGGTCCAGATATCATTTGTGTTTAACATTGGTATCAGAGAATAGACCTTAATTTTAGAATTAATTTATGATACAACAGAAAATAGTAACTAATAAAAATAAACAAATTGCAGTCCATGGAGTTGATAGGACCAACTCCTTTTATAATTTCATCTCCTCAAAATGATTGAGAGAAGCTACAATGGATACCAGATTTTATTTGCTATTTATTATTATTATTATTATTTCTAAGAGAAAAATGCGGGACAGACAAACACTTTATATTTTATATGGTGCTGCTGGAATTGAATCAAGGGCCCACTACAGAGCATGCACGTTACTAGCACTGAGTTATTTTTCTTAACTGGGCTTAATATTTTAAGTGCTTGTGTGCTAATGCTGTGTGTGTGTGTGTGTGTGTGTGTGTGTGTGTGTGTGTGTGTGTGTAGACAGGCATTTGTGTATTGTATATACATTCAAAAGTAGAGTTGCCCAAAATATAAAAAGAATCTTACAGTAGCTCAGCTTTCTCAAAAGCAATGGCTACATGTGAACAACTATGAATAGAAGTGAGAACCAGGGCGAGCTGAACTGAGGAACAAGCCATCCCAGCTTCATCCTCTAATTCAGGCAATCCCCTGCTGTTGATGTGCACTCAATCCTAACTTCCAGGTTTAGAATCATATTCTTAGATGTCACATTTTGCTGAAAGTGTAACTAGTCAGTGTTATCAGAAACTGGCTAGAGAAATTTATTTGTCTCAAGTTAGACACTCTATGCATTGCAGAAATCTGACAAGTACAAAACTACCAGTCTGGGAGTCGGGTGGTAGCGCAACAGATTAAGCGCACGTGGTGCAAAGCGCAAGGACCAGGTTCAGGATCCCGGTTCGAGCCCCCGGCTCCCCACCTGCAGGGGAGTCGCTTCCCAGGCGGTGAAGCAGGTCTGCAGGTGTCTGTCTTTCTCTCCCCCTCTCTGTCTTCCCCTCCTCTCTCCATGTCTCTCTGTCCTATCCAATAACAATGGCATCAATAACAATAATAATAACCAAAACAATAAAACAAGGGCAACAAAAGGAAATAAATAAATATTTAAAAAGAAGACTGTCTTAGAAGAAACCATAGCAGCTATATATATGTATATATATATTTGTTGTTGTTGTTTTCTCCCATTATACAATTTTATCTAATATCACTTAATAAAATTTTTATCAATTACTGTATCACAGATATTCCTGCAAATTCCTGCTACTGAATTTTGGCTATATATCTGTATATACTTGATATATTTTATATATGTATATATATGTGTGTGTATATATATATATATAGAGAGAGAGAGAGATAAAATAGTCATACCGTAATACTCAATTTAAATTTACATAAAATTTACAGACTTTATGATCAACTTTCCCAAGATTGTTAAAATAGGATTTATTTCGTTGCCATGGTAATTAGTGAATTAGTGACTGCATGACTTTACCACCCTTGTGGGAACACTTAAATTGTTGTAGATTGTGATGGACAAAGGGGAGGAGAGAAGGGGCCAGAGAGAGAGAGAGAGAGAGAGAGAGAGGGACAGAGGGACGGACTCCCTACCCTGCGCCTGCACAGCCTCCCCGCTGAGGGTGCTCCTGCTGTATCCGGGTCTTGAACTTGAGTCCTTGCCTGTGGAAACACCTCTGCTCTGCTGGGAGAGCTAACTGCCAGCCACTAAGGCAGGATTTTTCTTTTTGTCTCTCAGGGTGGAATGATATTGTACACTAATGTATGGAACTGTGCTTCTTACTACCTTTCACTGACTTCTTTACCTAAGTACAAAAGGAGTTTTAAGTAGCTGCTGAAGCAACTGCTAATTGGAAAAGCAGGAGAAAGAAGAGTTAATATACACTTTGATATCAGCATCACCAGTAATTCAGTGGGCAAGGCTGTGTTATTCAGTCACACACACTGAGAAATTCCTGAAAAGGAAGTTAAGTGCCCCCGGTTCTGTTTGACTGTGTACCTACAACTTACAGCTGTGGGCAACTAAAAGGTATAAGCTGGGTGGGAGTTGCTAGTTAATTTTTAAGTCTATGCTAACTTGCCAACTATAATCCTATTCGATACAGGCATGCAGAAACTCAAGTCTGGGGCCGGGCAGTAGTGCAGTGGGTTAAGCGCACATGGCACGAAGCGCAAGGACTGGCATAAGGATCCCGGTTCGAGCCCCCGGCTCCCCACCTACAGGGGAGTCACTTTACAAGTGGTGAAGCAGGTGTCTGTCTTTCTCTCCCCCTCTTTGTGTTCCCCTCCTCTCTCCATTTCTCTCTGTCCTATCTAACAACGATGACATCAACAATAAAACAACAAAGGCAACAAAAGGGAATAAATAAATTTTAAAAAATAATAAAAAGAAAATAGTGGGGCCAGGCAGTGGCGCACCTGGTTAGGCACACACACTACAGTGTGCAAGATCCCGGGTTCAAGCCTCTGGTCCCCACCTGCAGGGGGAAAGCTTCATGAGTCTGTTTCTCTCCATCTCTGCCTCCCCTTCTCTCTGTCTTTATCCAATAATAAAGTTAAAAAAAGATTTAAAAAATAGTGAACAGAACATTGGCTTACTTTTTAGTCTCATTAACTAATAAAGCTAACAGTAACAATATTTTTTAAGGGAGAAAGACATTGTTAGGGTTGGCCTGGTAGAATAATAAATCAGGGAGAAGAACAACATAGGAGCGTAGTAGACAGAGTAGCAGAGTGGGAGATACTGTGTAACTAGGAGCCATTCACCTGGTCAGTGTTCTAGCCGTCCACAATTCACCCTATTAATATCCCGTGTTTTCTGGGAATTAATAACTGCAAATCAGTTTCGAAACATCCATGTAACATTAATAATTATTATTAGGATTTCTTTGACATTGCAAAGGACATGCCTACCTACTGACTATATTAACTGTGTTTATGTTTCCCACACAACATCTATAGAAGACCCAGACTTTTTGATATTTTACTTTGTAGCACATTAAAAAACAATCTTAGGAGGTGTTATATGGAGAGCTTTATATTTCTAGGCCATACCAGTAAACACATCCAAATCTCACAAGACACTGTTAAAAAATCACACATTCTAAGTGTCGATTCACATGCTGTCAGGTGCAGTCAGTTTTCAAAATATCACAGTTTTTTTTTCTAGTAAGAATTACTCTGATATTAAAGACATGTCCAACTCTCCAGAATGATAACAAGAAAAAAAAAAAAAGATAATTCAGTTCTTTGGCATAAAATGACAAATGAGTCATGTGGAAAAGTGGGCAGTTTAAAAAGATTAGGACTTCAAGCTTTGCAAGGGGCCATGTGACTGCAGCCGAGGAGGCGGTCAGCATGCTGGTCTGGGAGAAGGCCTGGCTGAGTGCCCGGCCATTTTGAGCAGGGCAGCTCTTCACTTCACCTGCAAAGCCACAGTTCACCCTGACACTGCACAGAATGAGGAGCAAGGGAGGTTATCTTTAGACTAAACTAATAAAGAGGGATGGCACGGAAAATAATAGCGCCTTATATTTTTATTCACGGGGGACAGCTTTAAGGATATTGTGTCTGTCCTTTTACTTAATTTTGTATTGTTCACTGTGCTTTTAAATAAAACTTACATCAGACAAATGGAATTTTTCTCCTATAGTTTTTAGGTTTCTAGTGAAATTTTAGACTTAAATTAATTGTATTTTTTCTCTAAAGAAAAACAGCTACGTTATTTTACGTTCATGAATACAAGCATATTTGATAGTTAGCATTAGGCTTCCAGAATGTTTATAGAGACAATGGTAAAAATAACTTCTAAACTAGGTTTACTATGAACCATATAATATACTGTACACAAGTATTCATGTTACTCACACATTCTTATTCCCCTCTACGTGAGCAGAGAATGTTTCATGCAAACTAAAACATGAATGTCCATATTTCCCAGATTCACCTGTTGAATGCATTTAACTGTGCAATTTGCAGGTGCTAATACATATTTGTAGAATAGTAAAAATTCCCATCTCAAAAAAGTCGGTAAATTTACATAAGATCACAAAACTATTTAGTAAATTTAAATAATTTAAAGAATGAAGACTTGTATGACACACTTGTATTTGTTGATACTTCACTAATACGGAGATCTCTCAAAAATGAAATTCCAGGCAATCTACTTACGATGTATTTTATATAGTATGCTCAAACACTATTCTTTGTCTATGTGATTCCTTATATTTAATAGAAGGATGATAACAAGAAAAAGTCAAACATTTTCAATGTACACATAATTAAGAATGTCAATCCAATGTCATCTATTCTGGTAATAATTTATATTAACTTAATAAATATTAAAGAGCCTTAAGTCGATCATATTGTACCATGAGACTGTCTCTCATATCGATCATTAATATTTTTACATAGGCTAAACTCGAACTTTGATGAAACCAAGTTTATTATAACAAAAATAAAATGAAAAGTTATGCTGTTTGAACTAATGAATATGAATCAAAATAAAATACTACAATATAAGTGATATTTTTATATTTACATTATGTAGTCTTGAAACAAATGGGAATAAGTATGGCATGCAGCACTCCTAAAGTTATTCTACTATAAAAATAAGACAGGCCAGTAATACTTGATGAAAATCATACATACCCAACTAGTTAAGGGAGAAGCAAAGGTGTAAGACTGTCAGCAAAGAGAGGACGACTTGGTGGAGCATGGGTTGTGCTGTCACCTAGCTTGCAGGTCGTGAGAATGCCCTGTGACAACAGTCATGTCAGTCTCTATCACGCCAGGAAATTGATCAAGTAACTGGTGTGGAGGGGACTTCAAAAAAAAATTGCCACAGCTCAAATAGTAATTACAGAAATCCTAATGACTCAGTATTTTTTAATCTAGCCATTATTTGTACTCATTACTCTTATTCATTTATTATTGGATAGAGACAGAGAGAAATTGAGAGGGGAACGGGAGAGAGACAGAGAGACACCTGCAGCCCTGCTTGCTTCATCACTTGTGAAGCTGCCTCCCTGCAGGTGAGGTCATTTCCTTTTATACCATAAAAATACTAGACTCGTGTTCAGGGGGAATTATGTTTCTATGAAATCACAGCACTATGTGTGATTATGTGAATGATACATACATATGCATGTAAATAATTTTACACATCATCATTATTCTTAATTCCTATATTGATTACTCTGTGTTTGCTATTTTTCCTACTAGGTAGTAGTTCTAAAAAGAATTAGAAGAACTTCAGTAGAGTTAGTGATTGAATTAAGAAAAAAAAAAGAAACACTTTTCTAAGGAATATGTTGTGTTCATCATATCAGTCTTCTTATTAACTGGAAAAAAATTGTGATGAGTTAAAAGCCAGTTTCTTACAATGATATCTCTGATTTATACTAGGAAGTGTTGGAATACAGCATGACCTCACTTTAGTAGTGATGATTGTCAAAGAAGTATTATTGATTCATGTCTCAATTGAAGCACAGAAATCAATGCCAGACAGCTCTAGGGAAGATGCTTCTAATGGTTTTACTGTTTCAGAGTCACCTGGGATGAGACTTCCAAAGATGCTGAGCATGTTCAAACAAGGTAAGTCCTTTTATATTGTGGACCAAATCCAGGGGCCTCAAATTTTAATTTGAAAGAAATTCATCTGGTTCTTTACTAATAACAAAATGAGAATTTTACAAAACACACACGTGTAGATTGGGCAGCATTCATTCAAACGTGTGTTGTGCTTTTTCACAACCCTCATAAAATAATACCTATACAACACTCAGATGTGTGTGTAGCTCAGAATATTTCCTCACTGATAATGAGACAGGGATTTCTCCTGTCAGTCAGTGAAAAATTATGGTAGTAATGAAAATAATTGTGTGACTTATATTCAACTTTCCCCAACACTCAGCTTTAGCTCAAATGACTGGTAGTGTTGAAATACCTTTCTAAGGTTTATGTCTAATATTTTCCCAACATGCAAGTCAGTGTAGATCTTCAGAATGTGTAGTAAAGACCTGCAAGGGGCTGGGTGGGGGCGCACCTGGTTGAGCACACATGTTACAATGCACAGGGACCCGGGTTTGAGCCTCCAGCTCCACCTGCAGGGGGAAAGCTTTGCAAGTGTTGAAGCAGGGATGCGGGAGTCTCTCTGTCTCTCTCCCTCTCTGTCAACCCCTTCCCTTTGGATTTCTGGTTGTTTCTATCCAATAAATAAATATAATAAAAATAAGCAAGTAAATAAAGTTAAAAAAAGAAAATCTGGATCATATGGTAATTTTATTTTTAATATTACCTAAATTTTCTTACTTTATTCAGGAGTTAATACTTTACAGTACAGCTGACACCTGGGTAAAAGTTCTCATTTTCCCATGGTAGACAAAACACTCTCACCCCAACGTCAGTCTTTTCGCCATCATTTACCAGGGCTCCCACCGCCATTCCCCCAGCACCCTACCGCCCCCCTCCCCATCCACCTTCCCCAGAGTCCTTTGTCTTAGGAAATACACCATATCTTATTTCTCTCTTGCCACCAGGAGGTGATTCTAATGCTCTGTGCCTCCTGGTAATTGGAAGCAAATATAAGCACTTTAAAGAAAATAATTGACTGTACGCTTCCAAATCCTAGGGAACCCAAAAAGGTGTTAATTTGAATAAAATATGCAATTTCTTCTTATTTCCTTCGATTGTAGCAAAGTAAGCAGTACTTAACAGATAAATGTCAAGTGTCATGTGGTCTTCATTCATAGTTTAAAAAAAAATCTTCAATGGAAGAAAAATAGCAAGAGAGCAAATGTGAACCTACAGGTTGATGTAACACGTGAACATAGGACATTGTGTTCTGAGATAGAAGCCTCCCGGGGAGAATCGGGCATTGAACCCATGCAGGCTGATTCTACTAAATCAGTCACGTTGTAAAGAGTGTTATGAATCATTTCACTAACACCGACAGAAAATCCTATAGGAATTAACAGAATTAAAAAAAATTAATGAACTTCATGAAGTTAGTAATTTTCTAAAGATCCAAGGGTTAGGTCTTCCTGAGTACAAAACAAATATTTTAATCAATATTTTATCCTCCTTTACCTTACTATCTCAGCTTCACTTAGAAAAGTATTTAGAACTGAAGAATAAGACGCTGATTTGTTTTTCCAAGAGAGACATTATGCTTCTTAAGCTAGAAAACAAAGTAGTCATAACATCACATCTGTCTGCTCTGCCTAAAAGTCTAAATGCTCATTGGCTTCAAGAGTGGATCTAGTGTTTTGTGATTGAAAGAGGAGCTGCTGAAAAAAAAATCTAAATGAAAAATAAGTGGGAAGAAACTAAATCATGATATTACCAGATGATTAAATCATATATTCAATAATCAAAATATTTAGAAGATTACATACCTATGTACAGATTGAAGAAATAAGCTCTATTTCTGCAAATAAAGTTTTCCATGAATCCCACATAAGCAGCAGATAAGCTCACTTTTGTAAATTTCTTCTATAAAAATGAGACACTTTGGGAGTCGGGCTGTAGCACAGCGGGTTAAGTGCACATGGCACAAAGCACAAGGACCGGCATAAGGATCCTGGTTCTAGCCCCCGGCTCCCCACTTGCAGGGGAGTCGCTTCACAGGCGGTGAAGCAGGTCTGCAGGTGTCTATCTTTCTCTCCTCCTCTCTGTCTTCCCCTCCCTCTCTCCATTTCTCTCTGTCCTATCCAACAATGACAACAACAATAATAACTACAACAATAAAAAACAACAAGGGCAATAAAAGGGAATAAATAAATTAAATATTAAAAAAATTTTTTAAAAATGAGACACTTTGGTCAATGTCTCCTTTAAAACAATGGCTATGAATCATATTCGTGATAATGTTTACAACAAATACATAAAAGTAGAAGTCCCTAGAACTGACTCTGGTTGAGGATAAGACATACCTGTGATGAGAACTGTCATCATATTTACAATTAACATAATTTCCAGTTGAATGAAACATTTGGCAGGAAACCTGGCACTTGAGCAGTATTTTTTTAAAAAGAATAAAATCATTTTAAAGTGTATTTTCAAAAAGACTATAAAATAAAGTATTTTATAGGCAGGAGGAAGGTAAGATGAGGTCAAAGGGGATGATTTCAGAATCAGGTGTCTGTTCAATGGGGGAAGTAGAAAAAAATCCGGTGACAGATTATCTCATCTTGATGGAATCAAGGAAGGAAAAGGTCGCATCTGTGTGGGGCACAAAGCTTCAGGAAGCTTATCACTGCCCAGCTAGTACTCCATTCTGGGGAGCGGTTTCTACTACAATTCAGTGCATTGTGTTTTTGTGAGGTCAGCACAGGTGACTCAGTCTAGGAGCTGGCATTTTCTCTTTAGCAGTTCCAAACCAGGCCAATAAAAATGAGTCTGTCATATATTGCTCACAACTATCAGACATTAAGGAGTGGAAGGCACGGTAACGGAGAAGAGTCCCCAGGGAGAGAGCTGTGTATTATTTACTTGTGATCATACAGCCCTCAAAGGTGAATTTAGTCAGTGGGTTATTGTTTATTTAATGATATCGGCTGTAAAATCAGTTATAAAATTTATGTTTGCAATAGATTAAGTTTACACGTTATAGACTCTTAGAGCACTCTATTTTCTTGACAGTTCTTATGATTACTAGTAATTTTATATCTTCCTAACTACGGTTTTAGTTATAATTTAGGCTTCAACTGGATTTAAAAAAAAAAAAAGTCTTTCTCTTCATTCAAACCCCAACTGTATTTGTAATTAAGAGCTCAAGTTATATAAATAAATAAATAAGGGAGAACATAATATGCATGAATAAAATGACATTTCAGTGGATCGATGGCTGGATGGGTAGCAGGATGGATTCCTCCAAAATGACCTTTTAAAAATGATTATCATGGACATTGGAGACAAAGTCGTCATGTTTTCATGCGAGTAAAATTATCTCCTTCATTATTAATTAAAATGGAAAGGTTGCTTAGAAATGTTTGTTTTACTAGAGATAATTCATAGCCATAACCGTCTCCTCTCAGTGAACAAGGACATTGTAATTTGACTAAGCATTTCTCTAACAAGATGAATTTAGTTAAGCAAAAAAAAAAAAAAAAAATTTAAGGACCATCATTAGTATACCTATGTCAAAGCATCAATGATAAATTTCATTCAGGGAATTAACATTTTGAACAATGACATTCATACATAAAATACTCTGGTGACTCACGTGTGTGTGTGTGTGTGTGTGGTGATATTATTATAACCTTACTAAAGAGTCAAAATCATTCTCTCAAGTTGCATATATTCCTCAGTATTTTAGGAAAAGTAAGATTAATAATTCTTCAACTTTCTTCAGTTGAATTTAAAGATCCACATCACAACTAAAACCTACTATTTTATATATAATTTAAAATCATTCATTAACCAATGAACCCAATGTGCCACTTTCAAATAATTTATGTACTGGATCAATATGACACTTGAATACATATAGATATGTACATATATGTATAAATAAGCACATATGCAATGAAGGCTGACTGATTTAGCCAAAAATTTACTTTGAATTTTTATTTTATTTAACTACAGGATTTTAATTGTTAAAAATCTGTATTGTTTTTCTTCCTGATTAAAACTGTACTTCATCTTGGCAAACTGCGGTCTTTGCAGAATAATGGTCTTGGGTTCATCAGAAAGTGACTCTTCCTTCTTTAGTTCAGCATCAGTTCACTGTTTATGTTAAGTACAGTTGTTGGCAGTTTCTCATCTCACCAAGATAGGTGTCTGCAAAACCCCCTCACTTCCTACTTAGGCCAGCTGTCATTTACCAGGACCTTATGTCAAATTTTAACATTAACTTTTACTACAGACTTAACTAAGAGGGAAGTATGAGCAACATGAAATCCATATGCCATGCAGTTCAGTCATTTAATGGCTGCAAGTCTGTAATTACTTGACATGGGAGAAACGGATAATGGTCACGTCATTCTCCCCACTGGAAAGCAATCTACCACGACCAGGCCTTGCTGAGCGTTGAGATTCACCCAAGTGTGGGGAAACGAACAAAATCAGCTACATAATTTGTGATAGAGAGGGGTTTCATTTAAACTCTCACCAAAAGACAGAGAGAGAAAGAATAAACAAAATTCAAGTAAACAGAGCGCTGTTAATAAATCTATCCCTAATTTCAAAACTGCCAATACAATATAACTTTGAACGCACTGATGGACATATTTGCTTGCACTCAGTGAAACTTCAGAGCACAGTTTGCCAATTCCTTAAAATTCACATGACATGTATGGCTACACTGTATCTTATTCACATCTTATTAATTCTTCAGTTGACATATGTTTGTTCGCAATTTTGAATAAAGTGAATGATATTGCTCTGACACACATGAATACAATTTTTAGTGGTGAGCTGTTTTTTTTTTTTCATTTTGGAGGAGTACCTATCTAGGAGTTGTACTGTTAGGGCATGTGCTAATGCTAAATTCGAATTCCACTCAAGTTGTTTTTGTTATTCATTTTGTCATTTGTTTTTATGCTAATAGAATCCCCTTAAGTCAATTTGCATTACCGTGTGCAATCTTTGTTTCTTTGATCACCTTCCTAATTACTATGCACTTTACTTTTAGGGACTTTTATCTTGTATGATGCCTCTTAGTAACCAGTACTGAAAATGCTATGGACTTAAATCATTGGAACAGTCTTCCAGACTGCCAGAGAAGTCTGGAAATGATTATAATCTTTAAACGTGTTTTCCTGATATTTCATCCCTCAGACAGAATTGGCCCACTTACAGCTTATCAGCTGGCTTTTGCTTAAACTGAACCTTTATATGATTCATTGGAGCTTGGGGGAAACACCTATTTACTTTATATGAGACTTTTACTATATGACTGTACACTGGAGGGAGAGGGTAGTAATCTTAGTTTTTTAGGTTTTAGTTTTTTCCTTCTCTAAGTATTCATGAATTATACATACCTTCTGCCTCAACAGACTTTCTTCACTTAATGCAGTGCAATATATATATATATATATATATATATATATGTATATGTATATGTATATGTATATGTATATGTATATGTATATATATATATATTGGAGTCACAACTCATGCAAGCAAAGCAAACAAGAGATCCAGATAAAGAATCTTCATAGGCCAGTCCCACGTTTGTGTGGCTTGGAGAAAGGATCTAGACCGTCAGAGTGACATTAACTGTGTTCCCAGGATGGGCATCTATGACAATGAGGTCACTGCAAACGTTGGGTGGGTGCCAAAGTGGTGTCCAGGCACCTCGGACTTTGCACATTTCTTTCTCTAGATTGAAGTTCAAATCATGAACAGGTATTTATCAGTAACTGGTAAATAATTAGATCTTACAGTTGTTTGCGGTTTGGGAGTCCTTGGCATTCCCTTTGAGCAGCTGCAGACATTTGAAGCTTCACTTGCAAGGACTCATATAGACATATTTTCAGAAGGAAGTGACTGGTGTTCTTTACAACTATAAATACTAAAGTCAGGTAAAGAGATAGCTGTCCAGAGTTGACTCTGAAAAGTAGTTATTCTTTCTTCAATTCTTTACTAATTCTGCCTTAAGATAGTACCTTTACAAATCATCCAGAATTCTTTGACATATTATGGCCTACGCACGTTGCTAAGAAATAACTATTCCCTTGAAAAGCTATAGATTGGTAGGTGGTCAATTTATATTTTTTTACTTTGAAAGTCAGGAAAATGAAAAAAATCTATGAGCTAGTTTTCTACACCTTCAGTTTGACTAAAAGCTAGCTTGCGTTTCAGTGAGAAGTTTCCTGCTCCCCAAATATGTCCTTCTCAAATCAAACTGTTTAATGGATCTGAAGAAGTGGCACATATTGTACTAGATCCTAGAGCTCAATCAGACAGTCAACGAATGTCATCCTCATCTTTCAGTCCATAACACTTGCGTACGATTCTGGTTTCCTACGATGTCTTACTTGAACAACGTATTGCAGAAGTGTTTGAAATGGTTGCATGCCCCTCCACTTAATATCAGATTCAAGGAAAATGAGGAACTTACAGCATGAACATGGTTGCTAGTTTCAGAGAAGACCTCTTTCACCTTTGAAAATGTTATCATATTTAAAAAGAGAGGGCAGATTTAATACCTTAAAATTGCTTTTTTTTTTTTCTTGACTCAGTGAATAATGTCATTGGAGAAACGTCTGAATGATGACAGATTAAACACAAAACCACTGAAGGGTAGCTTTATTCTTTCACACATCATTTTACAAGCAAAAACCAAAAATGAGAAAAGAAGAATAGACAAATGGAGAGTTTTATAGCTGGGATTTCATAAGAATCTAATTGTATAGTGCAAAGGCAGAGGGATATGTTAAAAATGAATCCAAACACTCCTCTCATATACTAACCCAGAACTCCCATGTTTCAACAGATTGTCTCTAAGGCAGACTTAATTATGGTAGTATCCCTGACTCTTATTATTTTTTTCTGTTTAGTTCCTCATCTGTAGTAATCTTGGTCAAGATTAAATTTTAAAACCCAATAAAATGACAAAAATAAATAAATATGTACCATCACATATTACAAAATGGTATACCTTCTATATTTTTTGAAACCAATATGTTTAAAATTATATTCATATACATATGATTATAAAGTAACATTTTCAAAGTGTTTTGTTATATATCCATAAGTAAAAGAAATGTTTATTAACGTCACTTATACTTACTGAGTTATTTTTGTCCAAGCAGATAGACTTTAGTATTTAGGATGATAATACAGTATGTGCCTACATCTATTGGACACACAACTTATTTTAAAATATTTTTATTATCTTTATTTACTTATTGGATGAAGAGAGACAGAAACTGAGAGGGAAGGGATAGAGACAGAGAGACACCTGCAGCCCTGCTTCACGACTCACAAAGCTTTTCCCCCTGCAGGTGGGGCCTGGGGACTTGAACCCGGGTTCCTGCTCATTGGAACATGTGCACTCAACCAGGTGCGCCACCACCCAGCCCCAACACACTGAACCTTACAGAGATGACAAGGATCTATGTATTGTTCAAGTGTTCTTCTTCAAATATTATTGATTTATTAATATGGAAAATAAAAGACTTTGTATTAGTCCATTTTTCTGAGTAATAGTTATGTTTTATTTTGCCAGGAGAGAGAATATTCTGTTCACTCTGTGCTATTGGGGAAAACATGAAAAAAAAAGTTTTACATCAAACTATATAATGTGGAAGAAATTTTCTGATCTCTGACTTCCTGGCACTTATTATTAGAAACCTACTGCTTGCTGATGCCACCTCTATACTTGTAAAGTTTGTTGGCTTGTCCGCCGGATACATTCCTTTGTCTAATAATAACAGGAGGGGCATTATTCAGTCCCTGTCCCTTATTACAAAAATCCTGCACCAGGACAATGTCAGGGAAAGGCCAGAGATTTCCTGGCTCATCAGCTAGTAGTGTATTGCAGATGTAGTTACTCATAACTGATGTCTGGCTCATCAGCTAGTAGTGTGTTGCAGATGTAGTTACACATAACTCTGATGTCTGGCTCATCAGCTAGTAGTGTATTGCAGATGTATTTACTCATAACTCTGACATAACTGACTTCTGGCTCATCAGCTAGTCGTGTATTGCAGATGTAGGTACGCGTAACTCTGATGTCTGGCTTCTGTCCTGAGTGTCTGGAGATCTTGCTTGGGATAAGAAGAATAAGCTCAATGTCTTAGGGCTCCCAAGAATCCCCCTGATGTAGTGACACCTGGATAATGG